>NC_081426.1:2722877-3022877 GCF_949786415.1 Peromyscus eremicus | reverse complement strand
ATAAAAGGTAAATTAGATATGAAACTTTAGACTTACAAATATAAGGTATATGAGAGAATATTTTCTTTAATTTTGCCAAATATGAATAAACTAGATATTGTAACTGTAATTCTTGCTTGATAATTGTTTGTTATATGTAATTTTACTATGTTAAAGTTAAAACCTTCCTTTTTGATTAGACAGAAAAGGGGAAGTGCTGTGGGATGCCTTTCTGCATGCTGTGAATATATGTTGCTCTAATTGGTTGACAAATAAAGCTGTTTGGCCAATGGCAAGGCAAAATAAGGTTAGGCAGTACATTCAAATGGAAGAGATAGAGAGGAAGAAAAGGTCAGAGGAGAAGCTGTGAGCTGCTGCCAGGAGAAGCAAAATGTGAAAGTACCAGTAAGCCATGAAGCCATGTAGTAAGACATAGAATGATAAGAATGGGTTGAATTAAGTTATAAGAGCTACTTAATAATGTACTGGAGCCATAAGCCATATAGTTTGTAATTAATATTAAGCATCTAAGTGATTATTTTATAATTGGCTGCAGGACTGTGGGGCCATATGGGACCAGAGAAACTTCTGTCTGCAGAAGAGTTAATGCTGATACTCCTCAAATTATTCCACAAAACAGAAACAGAAGAAACATTACCAAATTCTTTCTATGAGGTCACGGTTACCCTGATACCCAAACCACATAAAGACTCAACAAAGAAAGAGAATTACAGACCAATTTCCTTTACAAACATAGATTTAAAAATACTCAATAAAATACTTGTATACAAATCCAAGAACTCATAAAATAAAGATCATCTACCATGATTGAGTAGGCTTTATCTCAAAGATGTAGGGATGGTTCAACATATGAGTTTAAGTATATGTAATCCACCATATAAATAAACATAAAAAATTACATGATCATCTCATTACAAGCCAAAAAAGCCTTTGACAAAATCCAATACCCTTTCATGACTAAAGTAGAACATAGAAGTATGGAACCATGTAAGGTGTATTAAGGAATGAAATCTATAAGGTACACTCAAGACACAGAACAGAGCTGAGACACCAGTGCTGATTCAGCTGCTGCTGTGCTGCCATTTGGCCCAAGGGTGATGGAACCAAACTTCAAGCCTCACTTCTCTGCTGCTTGCTGCCTGCTCTGACCAGACCAAGAGAAAGGGCACAAACCTTCCCCCATAGTTTTTAAGGGGTCACTTATATTCAAAGAAGACCATGCCCATCAGGCTAAAATGTTCCATTCAATTTGTCATTGAACCAAATGGCAGAATTCCCACATTTCCTTCTTTTTGTCTAAAATAAAAAGGAAGGTTCTAATCCTAACATAAATAAAAAGTATATACAATAAGAACAACTATCACATATTGTCCAGAAAAAGGAAATGATAATAATCTTAACAAGGAATGAAACTACATATGACGAGAACAATTATCAAGTAAGAAATACATCCTAGATGCCCAGACCATAGGTAATTGGCAATTCTTATAGCTATTACTCCAATAGTTGTCCTTTCATGAATAATCCAAGTTTTGTACTTAGTATGTCCTTAGTGATGATTCAGGAGGATTGTGACTGTAACTATCTAGTCTTCAACCCCATCAAAGATCTGAGAAGAAAAATAATAGCACCTGAGTGAGCTGGAAGTATAAGCAAGCAACTCTCAAAAAATTCAAAGAATGACAGAAACAGCTGGCTGCCTGGACAGTCACCCAGAGTTTCTCTGCAATGTTGAGGCATCCAAATTTGGCTTATGGACCTAGTATTTCTGACAGACCTTTTACAGAAGCAGGAAATTTTGAAGGACTGTCCTATCCTGTCTTGTCAAAGTCCAACAGTTACTTTTCTTTGTATCTTTCTTGTCCAGATTGGACAGTGTACTTACTGTCAGCAGTGGAGGCAAGGGCAGTTTCTTGCCCAATAGGCCAGTTTTGCCAAAAGGAAAACAAATTCCATATGGAAGATCTTTGGTGCCCATCATCTTCTCAGAAGTAGATCAGTGCTGCCAGGAGCAGATGTGTCTTACATCAAAAGAATTCTAAGTTATCAAAACATTTTAAATGCCATTTTCTGTAGGTCTTTGAAGTATTTGAAGATCATCTGTCTATTTGGGAACATAGCTCTGCATGCATAAAAACCTAACTAACATGACTGTAAGTTTAACAAATATGGTTGACTATTAACTTGTAATTCTTTTTAAACTATATACCTTAAGGACTAAAGCTTCATATATAAAAATAAACAATCTGTAGAGGTAATACCTTATGCAAAAAATAGAAACAGGTACAGTATAAGGATAATAATCTCACAATTGTGACAATATACAAAAAATATCTTAACCAGAGGTAGAAATGTATAATGTAATATGACAAAATAACCTTAATTTGTATCAATGTACAAAAATACCTTAAACAGAAGTAGAAACATATATACAATATAACAAAAATAGCTTTACAGTTGTATCAATATACAAAAATATCTTAAACAGAAAAAGAACATACATACAATATAACAAAAATAATTTTGAATTTGTATCAATATACAAAAATTCATACCAATGTAAATTATTTAAAGCTGATAGTCTAACTTGTAATCTTACCATCTCTCTCCCCCTTTTTTTTCTATTTCAAGTGAGATCCCTGAGTTTAATCTTTATTGTTCTGCCCCCAACCCTAACAATTTATTGCCAACTCCCTACAGATGACAATTATCCATAACCCAGAGAAAAACTTCCTGCTGTCTGGGGTGTGACAGTCTCTATGGGACCCTGTAAAGACTGAAACAATGGTTAAGTTTTAGTAGAACTAGCTGCAACATTTGTAGCCAGTCTCTGAGTAATGGGTGCTTTATCTGAAGTTCTGGCTGGAGTGGTGCAAGAAGATGGACCATCTCAGCTAGCCACCTTAGAATCGTCTTGAGCACATTGTAGTCCAAAACCAATCATTGGGTGGTGTTTATCAGTTTAGTAGCATTATAGTGATTTGGGTAGAATCATCCTTTTGGAGATTTTCACAGATTGCTGTTAAAAAAAATTGTTGTTCACTTTGGAAAACTTAAACATCATTAATATCAGAATGGAAAGTTTAATTTTTAAGATAGTAGTATACCTCAAGAAAAGTTTTAAAGAGTCAGATTAAGTTTGAGGGGAAAGAGATTTGTGACAACAATAGTCCCTAGATTTTGGTTTTCTTCTGCCCCATACCAGGTGGCTCTTCTGATATGAGACAGACTCTGAATCTTCATTTAACAACATGCTTGGGTTTAGAGAAGGAGGGAACCAAACTCCAACTCCAAATCCAAGTTTAAGGTTTTTTTAAATTTTATTTTTATTTATTTATTTATTTATTTATTTATTTATTTATTTATTTATTTATTTATAGTTTTTTGGGACAGGGTTTCTCTGTGAAGCTTTGTAGCCTGTCCAAGAACTCACTCTGTAGCCTAGGCTGGCCTCAAACTCACAGAGATCTGCCTGCCTCTGCCTCCCAAGTGCTGGGGTTAAAGATGTGCACCACCACTGACCAGCCAGGTTTAGTTTTTAATTGAGCTGGAATAACAAATATTTCAAGAAGTAACGAGATTTTTACCCTGTAGAAGTAATTATACCATCATGAAAGATTGTTTCTTTTCTTGTAAAGTTTTCCAGACAGTTTTCCAGACAGTTCTCCTTCCTTCTTTTGATGTCAATCTGTCTGAAGGTCCTCGATGTCCTTAAGACGGATATTTTTATTGTCATGTAAAGACAAAAACAGAATCTTTTCCTGACCCTAATTTGGTGAGTTTTTCTTTTTGACATGTTGAATTGCCACATCCGTTGATGAACAATTGCTTCTCCTAATCAAGAGGTCTCTCCTGTTTGAATTAAACCTTTATTAATTTTGATGGTATCCATAGCTTTTCTTCTCCTGTGGAAACAAAAGCAAAGTTACTTCCCCAATGTAACACATATCCTGGTTTCCCTTCTGAGGTCAACACATCTTTAAAAGTAAACAGGCTGATGTAACTCAGTAGTTTTTTATGTTGTCCAACGTCTCTCTGCAGATGTTGTTCCTTTCTCATTAGCATTTAGAAATTTTAGAGTTAATAAGGCATTATGCAATCTATCTCTGGGGGTCTTTATTACCCCTTTCTGTTTGTTTAGCATTTCTTTTAAAGTGAGATTTGATCTTTCTTGTCCTGTTGGATTATGTGGTATTCCTGTAATATGCTTTATATTGTAATAGGCAAAGAACTGTTTCACTTTACTAGAGACATGTGCTAGAGCATTGTCTTAATTTGTACAGGTATTCCCATGATGGCCATGACTTCTAACAGATGTGTCATTACAGAATCAGCCTTTTCAGAATTCAGAAAAGTTGCCCATTGAAATCCTTAATATGTATGTATGGTATGGAATACATACTTTAATTTTCCAAACTCTGCAAAATGAAACACATCCATTTGCCATTTTTTTTTCCTTTGAGTACTTTTAAGATTACTTCCCACAGGTAATGGAGTTTGATTATACAAGGAACAAGTAGGACATTTTCTTATAATTTCCTTGATTTGTTGCCAAGTGATGGAAAATCCTTTTTAAACCCTTGCTGTTGACACGTTGTTTTTATAAAATTCTGAGGCCTCCAATACATTTCCTACTAATGACTGATCAATTTCATCATTTCCTTGTGATAGAGGGTCAGGCAGACCCATATGGCATCTGATGTATTATATATACATATATACATATGAGATATATATATATATATATATATATATATATATATATATATCCTATTTCTGACTATTTCTTGTAATTGTATAAATAACAAAGTTAATTCTGATTCATCAGGGATTAGTTCATCAGTTTCAATGTGCAAAACAACTCTTTCTGCATATTGACAGTCAGTGACTATATTGAAGGTTCTGCTAAGTCTGTCAATACCATAAGAATAGCATATAATTCTGACTTTTGGACAGAATCATAAGGACTTTGAGCCACTGTACTTAAATTTCTTGATTTTTGACCTGCTTTTCCTGATTTATTTGTATCAGTATAGAATGTAGGGCCTCCAGTTATTGGTGCTCCTCAATATATATATGGTATTTCCCAATATAAATATTATATGGTATTCCCCATGGTAATGTGGGGAAGAACCCAATTGGTTCTCTTAATGAATTGAAGTCTTTTACTTCTGGGATATCTGTTATTAATCTCTCCCAAAAACTACTGGAAGCTCTTTGCCAGTGTTCATTTTCTGTTCATAAAGAGGACATTTCAGCATTAGTAAAAGGTACTACAATTTCTGTTGAGTCCATTCCTGTCAATTGATGAAGTCTTAATTTTCATTTTAGAATCAACTCAGAAACTTTTCCCCATATGTCTTTAATTTTTTACTCTTTTGTGTGGTAGAAATATCCAGTCTAATATATTATCTTCCTTCTGCATTAAAATACCTGTAGGAGAATAGGTGTAATATAACCAGAATGCAATCAAGCTCCAGATGCAAATGATCCACATGTGCATCTTGTAATTTCTTTGTCATGAAAGCCAGTTCTCTCTCAGCTTCAGCTGATAATTCTCTTGGACTATTTAAGTCCTTGTCATCTTTTAAGGTTTGAAACAAGTTACTCAGTTCTTGAGTTGTTACTCTAATAGTGTGCCATAGATAAGTAATGTCTCCCAGCAATCTTTGAAAGTCATTAAGAGTTCACAATTGATCTCTCCTAATTTGTACCTTTGGGGGTTGAATTTTTTTGTAGACCTATTTTTGTATCCTAAATAATTAATTTAATATCCTCTTTGCATTTTTTTCAGGAGCAATTTGTAATCCCAAGCAAGGCAAAACTTTCTTTACTTCTTTAAACACTTTTCTAAAATGTCTACATTTGAATCAGCTAATAAGATATCATTCATATAATGGTAAATTATAGCTTGAGGAAACTGTGCACAAATTATTTCCAATGTTGTCATACAAAATATTGGCACAGGGTGGAGCTGTTTATCATCCCTCATGGGAGAACTTTCCATTGATATCTCTTAACAGGCTGAAAGTTATAAGCAGGCACTGTGAAGGCAAATTTTTCCTTCTCCTTTTCTTGTAGAGGTATAGTGAAACAACAATCTTTTAAATCAATAACTATAATAGGCTATCCTTTAGGGAACAGACAAGGAAAGGGGATTCCAAGCTGTAGAGAGTCCATTGGCTGAATTACTTTATTTATGACTCTCAAATCTGTCATCATTTTCCATTTTCCAGATTTCTTTTTAATAACAAATAACAGGATAATTCCAAGGGCTGGTTGATTCTTTAATATATTGAGCATTTAGCTGCTCCTGTATCAGATGTTCTAAGGCCTGAAACTTTTCTGATGTCAAAGTCCATTGTCTACCCAGACAAGTTTGTCAGTTAGCCATTTTTAAAGTAGAGCTATTGATACTTCTGAAAGATCAACAGCTGTTGTGCCCTGAATGTTCAGTGACTGTTCTTTATAATACTTTTAATACTTTTCCCAGAAATATACATTGGTTTATGATTTGTTTCTGAGATTGGAGGAATATATTGCTGTAACAAGTCTTGACTGCATAAATTCATTGCTATATTATCCAAATATGGCTTTAATTTTTGTCTCTGCTCTTCTGGCCCTATTCATTCAACCCATTTTGCACTTTATTTTACCTGAGATAAAGTTCCAATCCCTAAAAACTGAACATCTACCTCCTAACAAGGCCAATTTGGATGCCATGATTCTGTTGTAATTATAGTTACATCTGCCCCTGTGTCCAGAAGACCTTCAATTACAATGTCATTTATTTATAACCTTAGCCTTGGTCTTTGATCATTTATTGAAGCCTGCCAAAATATCCATTTTATGGTTTCTCCTGGAACTTTTGTTTCATTCTCTAAAGCTATTATATCATTCAGAGCAGTATGTTTTTTTGCCATAGACACTAAGTTCCTTTAATTGTTCTGTGGAGGTGATCCCCTCATGGTGACAAGGAATTACTGAACCATGTTCAGCATGAGGACCTGTGAGAGGCCCCCAAGGTGTTTCCCAATGGTAAAGGGTTGCTTTTCTTGTCAGCTGTTGATCTGCATTCATTGGTCCAATGTCAGCCTTTGCCATGTCTTCTGCATAATCCAGAAGTTTGGGGCTTTCTGCTTGAGTTATCCCTAGAAGAAAAATTGTTTCTAGGAATGCCCTTCCTACAATTTGTTCTTAAATGACCTTGTTTACCACAATTAAAACATCTGACATTTTGATTCTTCCTTTTGCTTTTGGAAATCACCTCTCCTACCCAAGCATTATCATAATCAAGAGACTCAATATTGATAATGTGTTAGAGCCATTCTTCTATAGGTGTTGATCTGACCTTTAGTGGCCCAATTATCCTTTTGCATTGTAAATTAGCATTTTCAAAAGCCAAAGATCAAATCAGTACTCATATAGACTCTGGTCTGATTTCACTCTAATTTACAGCTGAAGTCAATCTTTGCAAAAATTTAGTGAAGGGTTCTTTTGAGCCTTGTAAAACCTTAATAAATAGGTCAGTCTTCTTTCTGGATTCTTGAATTTTGTCCCAAGCATTCAAGGCTGATGTATGGCACAGGGACAACATGTGTTCATCAAATGTAGCCTGACTATTTGTATTAGCATAACTGCCTTCACCAAGTGTTTGATCTTGGAAAATCTCAAAACCTCTAGCCTTACCTTGCTGTTCAATATATGTAGCTTTTTTCTCAACCAGCTTCTCCATTCTAGCTTAGGACCATATTGAAGTACTGCTGTGACTAATTGTTTTCAGTCCTTTGGAGTAATTTTGTTCCAAGTGGACCATGTATTCAACATATGCTGAATGCATACCACAGGAAACAATTGCTTCCTTAATATTCTTTAAGTCTAACATTTGTATAAAATTCCATTTATATTCCATAAATCCTTGGGGGGTACTTGTCACTTGGTTGCCTTTCATAAATGGTAATGGGATAAATCATAGTTGGTGTACAAAAAAAATGGAAAAGCTGCGGGATGGTCTTTCTGTATGCTATGAATAGGCGTTGCTCTCATTGGTTGATATATAAAGCTGTTTGGCCACTGGCAGGGCAGAATAAGGCTAGGCTGTACAATCAAACTGAAGAAGGAGATGAAGTAGGGCAGAGTCAGGGCAGATGCCAGCCAGCTGCTGGGGAAGCAAGACATGTAGAAGATGAGGTAACAAGCCATGAGCCACATAGCAAATATGGGTTAATTTAAATGTAAGAGCTAGCTAGCAATAAGCCTGAGCAATTAGCCAAGCATTTATAATTAATACAAGCCTCTGACTGATAATTTGGGAAGGGTTGTGGAATGGGGCATGACAGAGACAAGCCTCCAGTAACATATAACAAAAAGTCTAAGAGTGATTAGAGACACAAGGAACATATCTAAACCTAATTAAGACAATTTACAGCAAGCCAACATCAAATTAGATGACAAGAAACTCAAAACAGCATACTAAAAGCAGGAACATGAAAAGATTGGTCATTCTCCATATCTATTCAATATAGTACTAAGTTTTAGCTAAAGTAATCAAGAGGATACAAATTAGAAATGAAGAAATCAAGCCGGGCGGTAGTGGCACATGCCTTTAATCCCAGCACTCGGGAGGCAGAGCCAGGCGGATCTCTGTGAGTTCAAGGCCAGCCTGGGCTACCAAGTGAGTCCCAAGAAAGGCACAAAGCTACACAGAGAAACCCTGTCTCAAAAAAAAAAGAAAGAAATGAAGAAATCAGAGTATTGTTATTTGAACATTGAAAGGATGAAAGGATGATAATTGGTACTGGTGGTGGTGGTGGTTACTATGTCGAAAGGTCACAGTCATGACAGAACCCAGTATCAGTATTCAGAGTTTTATTTGGAGGAAAAGGGGGAGGAGAGGGGACCAGGCCTGGTGAGAGAGAAAGATGGTGGGATGGGGGAGGAGGGGAGCAGAGCAGAGCAGGGAGCAGAGAGCAGAGAGAGCATCGGGTTTGCATCTGGCTTTTAAGGCACAGATTGTATGACCCTGCTGCACGTACGTAGTTGCCAATACCCTCTGATGACATAAGATGCAAGACACCAAGCTGCGTGTGTGCAGGAATGAGGGCAGGATCCTAACAAACATGATATAATAGTAAAAGTAAATGATCCTAAAAGTTCCACCAGGGAACTCCTACAACTGGTAAACACTTGCTACAAAATGTCTGGATACAAGATTAACTCACAAAAGTCAGAAGCCCTCATATATACAAATGACAAACAGACCGATAAAGAAATCAGAGAAACACCACCTTTTACAATATTCTCAGATAATATAAACTATCTTGGTGTAACTCTAACCAAGCAAGTGAAAGACTTATATGACAAAAACTTCAAGGATTTGAAGAAAGAAATTGAAGAAGACATGAGAAGATAGAAAAATCTCCCATGCTCATGGATTGGTAGAATTAAGATAGTAAAATTGGCCATCCTACCAAAAACAATCTACAGATTCAACACAATCCCCATCAAAATTTCAACACATTCTTCACAGAACTTGAGAGGACAATTCTCAACTTCAAATGGAAAAACAAAATAGCTAAAACAACCCTAAAAAATAAAAGGACTACTGGAGGTATCACCATCCTTGATTTCAAGTTGTACTACAGAGCTATAGTAATAAAAACCATGTTGTATTGGCATAAAAACAGACATGCTGATCAATGGAATCAAACTGATGAGCCAGACAAAAATACTCACACCTATGGATATCTGATTTTTGGTAAAGAATTCAGAAATACACACTGAAAAAAAAGTATCTTCAATAAATGGTTTGGTGTAACTAGATGTCTGCATGTAGAAAAATCCAAATATTTATCACACTCTGTATGAAACTCAAGTCCAAGTGGATCAAAGACATCAAGATAAAACCAGACACACTGAACCTGATAGAAGAGAAAGTAGGGCATAACCTTGAATGTACTGGCATAGGAGGCAACTTTTTGAACAAAGAACCAATAGTGTAGGCACTAAGACCAACAATTAATAAATGGGACCTCATGAAACTGAAAATCTTCTGTAGTGCAAAGTACACCATCAATCAAACAAAGAGATAGCCTATAGAAATAAGGAAATATTTCCCCAACTCCACATCTATTAGAGGTTTACTATCCCAAACATACAAAGAACTCAAAAAATTAGACATCAAAAACAAAAAAATCCAAGTGGTACATATATAAACATAAAATTCTCAATAGAAGAATGAAAAATGACTGAGAAACACTTTAAGAAATGTTCAACATTCTTAGCCATCAGGGAAATGCAAATCAAAACTATTTTGAGATTCCATCTATTGGTGAAATTATTTAGGCCACTCCACGTAGTTAAAAGGAGATTTATTTAATGGCGTAACTTACAAATTAAGGGATAGGTAGGTCGCGGGGTCTGGGGAAGGTGTATCACAGTCCAGCGGTGTTCTCTGGAGCTCTCCTCTGTCTACCTCCACCATCCAGCGTCCTGGAACCAAGAGAGCGTTCCCCGATCCGGATCTCAGGTCCCCAGGCGCCTCCCTTGGCCCCGCCTTGTAGGCGTGACAGTTGCCGAAGTCTCAATGGGGGTTGGAACTTCCAGAACAAAGCTGGAATGGCTACCCACTACATCTCCCCCTTTTTGTCTAAATAAGAAAGTTCTAACCTAATACAAGACTATATACAAAGGAATGGTTATCAAATATTGTCCAGGAATAATGAGGGATAATGACCTAGATAAGATGGAACTACAACCAATGCAAACAATATCAAGCAAGAAACACATATTAAAATCCAGAGAAGTATAGAGCATAGATAAATGGCATGTTACAAAGATCATTCCAAAAGGTGTCCTACCCTAAAGAACCTGAATCTAATACTTAATATGTTCTATCTACTAAGTTGTAACTATAACTGCTAGTCTTCAATCCCATCAAAGACCTGAGAAGGAATATAATGGTACCTGAGAAATGGTAGATGGATGCAAGCAACTTTCGGGAATCTTGCGAGAGTAGACCGAGACAGCTGGTAGCCTGGACAATCACCTAATGTTTCTCAGCATTGTTGGTGCATTCAAATTGGCTACAGGCCTAAAGTATCTGACAGACCATTTTCAGAAGCAGGAATTCTGAAAGACCATCTTACCCTGTCTTGGCAGAGTACAGTGGTCGCTTTCCTTGTGTCCCGCTTGTCCAGAAAGGATAGCACTGCATTTGTACTGTCAGCTGTCGAGGCAAGGGCAGTTCTTTGCCCAGTAGGCCATTTTGTGCCAAGAAGACAAACTTCCAAATGGAAATGTCTAGAAGCCCAACATTCTCTCGGGATCAAATTGGTGCAGCCAGGAGCAATTGTGTCTTGCATCAACAGAATTCTAAGTTATTTAAATGCCATATTCTCTAGGTCTATGAAGTGTTTGAAGATTACCTGTCCATCTGACCTATGTATCTGTAAATCTGTATAACCTGACTAACGTAACTATAGAGATGACAAGCATAGGTGACTATAAATCTACAAGTCTTATCTACTGAAATAACCTAAGGACTAAGGCTTCACGTAAACAAGGTAGACAGTCTATAAGCAAGTGTATGGTAAAGAACGATGACTTCAAAGTTGTGACAATACACAAGATGTTATAACAGAGGTAGGAGTGTATAGTGTGATATACAATATGACAATAATCTTAAATATATATCAATATTTATAACAGAGGTAAGAGTATGTAGTGGGATATGCAATATGACAATAATCTTAAATATATATCAATATACCGAATATCCTAAACAGAAGTAGAACATACATAAAGTATGACAGATATAAATTTACATTTGTATCAATATACAAACATTTCAAATAAGAGTAGAAATATATGTACATTATACCAAGTATAGTTCTGTATTTGTATCAATATACAAATTATCTTAAACAGGAATATAAAAATAGTTTACATTTGTATCAACATATAAGAATCCATAACAGTGCAAATTACAGTGCAAATTATTTAAGGCTGCTATTTTACTAAATTTGTTTACTAGTATACACAATAATCTACCATAATGTCTTATACGTATCCATTCCATTTCTTCTTTTCCTTTTTTTTTTTTTTTTGGGAGTACTGAGTTTAATATTTCCTTCCACCCCCAACCCTATAACCATCATCCATAACCCTGAGAATTATGAAACCTAAGGGAGAAGGGGCGTCGTTTTCTTAGAATTGCTTCCTGCTGTTTAGGGGGTGATGTTATCTCTGTTGGGTACTGTGAGAAAGCGCAGATAGTTAAATTTCAGTTAGACTAACTGTAGGTTCTGCAGCAAGTCTTAGAGTAATGGGTAAGATTGTCTGAAATTCTGGTAAGAAGTGTAGTATGATGATGATTACCATGGCATCATTCTGGATTGGGTAGAGTTGTTGTTGGGGCCCCATCTTCCTTCTGGAGACTTCTGAGATTGCTATTAGAAAAACTTATTTGTTATCAAAATGGAAGATTTGGATTTAAAGAGGACATAGCATGTAAGAAAGGATTCTGAGAAATCAAGAGTAAGCATGGAGAGAATTAGAATCTAGAAGACAATGGTCCCTTTTTATTGGTTTCCTTCTGTCCCACACCAGAGGGCTCTTCTGATATGGTACTGAAGAATCTCTCAAACTTTTCTTTTAGCAATGTGCTTGGGTTTAGAGAAGGAGTGAGCCAATTCCATCTCCAAAGCCAGCTTGGCTTATAATTGAATTGGGACCACAACTTTTCTATATTGATAGAGAGATAGATGTTAGACAGTGAGATTTTACCGTGTGTAGATTGGTACCAATAGATTCTTTCTTTCTGCTGTAAACATCCGGATATCCAAGGCCTTATGATTTTTGGAAGATGGGTATTTCCATTATCCTGGAAAGACAAAAACAGAACCCTACCCCAACCTTGATTGTTAAATTTTTCTTACAACTTGTAGAGATGTCACATTGGTGGATGATCTTTTACTTCACCTCATCAAGGGGTTTTTCCTGTTCAAATCGAATTTTTATTAATTTTGTTGGTATCCATAGCTTTTCTTCTCCTGCAGAAACAAAGGCAAAACCCCTTCCCCAACGTAGAACATATCCAGGTTTCCATTCTGAGGTCAGCACATCCTTGAAATAAACCGGTTGGTTTAGCTCGGGAGTTTTGTCTGTCATCGAATGTCTCTCTGCAGCTGTTGTTCCTTTCTCATCAGCATTGAGAAAATTCAAGGTTAATAAAGCACTATGCAATCTATTTCTAGGAGTCATTGTTACCTGTTGCTGTTTATTTATCATATCCTTTAAAGTTCGATTGGATCTTTCTATGACTGCTTGGCCTGTGGGATTGTGTGGTATACCTGTAACATGCTTTATATTGTAATAAGCAAAGAATTGTCTCATTTTATTGGAGACATATGCTGGAGCATTGTCTGTCTTAATTTGTACAGGTATCCCCATGATGGCCATAACTTCTAATAGGTGTGTAATCACAGAATCAGCCTTTTCAGAACTCATAGGAGTTGCCCATTGAAATCCTGAATAGGTGTCAATGGTATGATGTACATACTTTAATCTTCCAAATTCTGCAAAATGAAACACATCCATCTGCCAAATTTCATTTCTTTGTATACCTTTTGGATTGCTCCCTGCAGGTAATGGAAGTTGGTTATAGATGGAACAAGTAGGACATTTTTTCACAATATCCTTAGCCTGTTGCCAAGTGATGGAGAAATCCTTCTTCAAACCTTTGCTATTTGCATGGTATTTCTTATGAAATTCTGAAGCTTCTAGCACATTACCTATTAGTAACTGATCAATCTCATCATTACCTTGTGCTAGAGGTCCTGGCAGACCTGTATGGGATCTGATATGTGTTATATATATAGGATGTTCCCTTTTTCTGATGATTTCCTGCAATTGTATGAATAATGAAGTTAATTCTGTATTATCAGGAATAAATTCAGCAGTTTCAATATGTAAAACAACTCTCTCTGCATATTGAGAGTCAGTGACTATATTGAGGGGTTCTGTGAAGTCCATCAGTACCATAAGAATGGCATACAGTTCTGCCTTTTGTACAGAGCTGTATGGACTTTGTACCACTTTACTTAAGTCTCCTAATTTATATCCTGCTTTCCCTGATTTATTTGCATCAGTATAGAATGTGAGGACTCCAGAAATTGGCTTTTGTCGTACAATGTGAGGAAGGACCCATTCGGTTTTCTTTATAAATTCTATTCTCTTGCTTTTGGGATAGTGGTTGTTAATCTCTC
Organism: Peromyscus eremicus; assembly: GCF_949786415.1. Lineage (NCBI taxonomy): Eukaryota > Metazoa > Chordata > Mammalia > Rodentia > Cricetidae > Peromyscus > Peromyscus eremicus. The sequence goes on along the minus strand of NC_081426.1, from coordinate 3,008,610 downwards.
CCAAAAAGTTACTGCAGGCTCTCTGCCAGTATTCATTATCTTTCCATAGTGATGAAATTTCTTCATTAGTTAAAGGTACTACAATTTCTGCTGGGTCCATTCCTGTCAACTGGCGAAGTCTTAGTTTACCTTTTTGAATCAAATCAGAGATCTTTTCTATATAAGTCTTTAATTTCTTATTTGGTTTACGTGGTAGGAATATCCATTCCAATATAATATCTTCCCTCTGCATCAAAATACCTGTTGGGGAATGTCTGGAGGGGAATATGACAAGAATGCATTTAAGTTCTGGATCCACACGATCCACATGTGCTTCTCGAATTGTCTTTTCTACTAGAGCCAATTCCTTCTCAGCTTCGGCTGATAATTCTCTTGGACTATTTAATTCTTTGTCCCCTTCTAGAGTATTAGCCAAATTTTGTAGTCCATCTTTGGGTATTCCCATGATACCCAGTAAGTTGGAAATGCTTCCTAATAACTTTTGAAAATCATTAAGAGTCTTCAATCGATCTCTCCTTAGCTGTACCTTTTGGGGTCTAATTTTTTGTAGCTCTATCTTATATCCTAAGTAGTTAATAGAATCTCCTCTTTGTATTTTTTCAGGAGCAAGTTGCAGTCCCCAGTGAGGCAAAACTTTTTTTACTTCTTCAAACATGCTTTCTAATGTATCTAACTTTGGATCAGCTAATAGGATATCATTCATATAGTGATAAATTATGGATTGTGGAAACTTTACACGAATTATCTCCAATGGTTTCTGCACAAAGTACTGGCACAAAGTAGGGCTGTTTAACATTCCCTGTGGGAGGACCTTCCATTGATATCTCTTGACTGGCTGAGAATTGTTATAATTAGGTACTGTGAAGGCAAATTTTTCTCTATCATTTTCTTGTAAGGGTATGGTAAAGAAACAGTCTTTTAAGTCAATAACTATTATAGGCCATTCTTTAGGTAGCAGAGAGGGCAAGGGCATCCCAGTCTGTAGGGAGCCCATTGGCTGAATTACTTTATTAATAGCTCTCAGATCTGTGAGCATTCTCCAATTACCAGACTTTTTTTTAATAACAAATACAGGAGAATTCCAAGGGCTGGTAGATTCTTCAATGTGTTGAGCATTTAACTGCTCTTGAACCAGCTGTTCTAAAGCTTGTAGCTTCTCTTTTGTCAAAGGCCATTGTCCAACCCAGACAGGTTTATTAGTTAGCCATTTTAAAGGTAAGGCAGTTGGTACTTCTGAGAGTTCAACAGCAGTTGTGCTCTGTTTGTGAACAGCCTGAATGGTTGGTGCCTGATTTTTATAGCATGCGATGATATTATTCCTAGAAACATGCATTGGTCTGTATTCTTTTTCTGAAAGTGTAGGAATTTTAATCTGGGTATTCCACTGTTGTAACAGATCTTGGCCCCAAAGATTTACTGCTACATTTGCTACATATGGCTTCAGTCTTCCTCTCTGTCCTTCTGGCCCTATGCATTCAACCCATCTCGAACTCTGTTTTATCTGAGATAGGGTGCCAATCCCTAAAAGTTGGACATCTACCTCTTGAAGAGGCCAATTCGGATGCCATGATTTTGGTGTAATTATAGTCACATCTGCACCTGTGTCTACCAGTCCCTCCATAACCAGGCCATTAATTCGAATTCTAAGCTTTGGTCTTTGACCATTTATGGAAGTCTGCCAAAATATTTGTTTTATAGTGTTCTTTGTAAACTGTGATCCATCCATCAGAGCTGTTTTATCATCCATTGCAGTATCGGTTTTTACATTAGGCAGTGGTTTATTCAGTTGTCCTGGAGAGGAATTTCTTCCACAGTGGCTGGGAATGTTCGTACTACATTTGATTTGGGGGCCTGCAAGAGGCCCCCTGAGGCATTTCCCGCCAGTAAAGGGTTACCTCGTATATCTATTTTTGATCTGCACTCACTGGTCCAATGTCGGCCTTTGCCACACCTTCTACATAATCCGGGAGGTGGTTGGGGTCTCCTGTTTAGGCTATTCCTAAAAGGAGTATTATTCCTAGGAGTACCCCATGTACAGTTTTTACTTATATGACCTGGTGTACCACATTTAAAACATTTGGTAACATGGGGCCTTCTTTCACCTCTGGGATTTGTCTCTCCTATCCAAGCCTCATTACTGTAGTTATGAGACTCAACACCATTAGTATACTGAATCCATTCTTCCAAAGGAGCTGATCTGATCTTTAATGGTGTAAGTATTCTTCTGCATTCTGCATTAGCATTGTCGAATGCCAAGGACTCAATTAATACTTTTCTTAATTCTTTATCTGATACAGCTCTTGTTATAGCTGTGTTCAGTCTTTGTAAAAAATCAGTAAAGGGTTCATGCGGTCCCTGAAATATCTTTGTGTATACCTCAGTTGGTTTTCCAGGTTCTGGAATTTTTTCCCAAGCATTTAGAGCTGCTGTACGGCATAGGGATATTGTATGTTCATCATAAATGGCTTGTACATTCCTGTCAGCAAAACATCCCTCACCAAGTATTTGATCTTGGGAGATCACAAAACCTCTGAGTTTACCTTGTTGTTCTAAATTTTTTGCCTCTTCTCTCAACCAGCTTTTCCACTGTAGCTGCTGACTATATTCTAGAACAGCTGAAATCAAATGATGCCAGTCATCTGGGATGATTCTATGTGAGGTAGACCATGAATTTAACAATTGTTTTACGTATGTGGAGTGTATCCCATACGTAACTACTGCTTCCTTTATATTTTTAAAGTCCCTTGTTGAAATTGGTTGTAATGTATATGTATTATATGGCTCGGGGTGTGTGTCATCCGCTGGCTTCTCCTGGATGATAACAGGATAAGCCATTGTGTGAGAGCCATTTGGAGATGTTACAACCTCTATGGTCTTGCCCTTCTGCTTATTAGGTCCCTTGTCATGTTTACTGAGAGTTTCTTCTAAGGCCTGCAAACGAGCACCTAGGGTCTGTTCTAGGGAGTGAACCTCCTCTCTGGCAAGGGACTCCAGATTTCTCATGGAATCATAGAAGTTTTTATGTTCCTCGGAAACACATGATTCCATGGACCTTATCTTATCAAATAATGATAATCTTTCTTCCTTATATAGTGTCTGGAGAGTTAGTGTTCTGTCCATTAAATATTCACATTTATTATCAATAAGATCAATTTTTGGTACAAGCCTGTTTTGTAAATCCTGATTAGCAGATTCCAGAGAAAGAATCTTTTTCTCTAAGGTCTCATTGCTATCCATTAAAGCAGATTCCAGAGATAGAATCTTTTTCTGTAAGCCATCATTGTTAGTTTTGAAAGCCTGTAAATCCTGGTTAGCAGATTCCAGAGAGAGAATATTTTTCTCTATGGTCTCATTGCTATCCATTAAAGCAGATTCCAGAGATAGAATCTTTTTCTGTAAGCCTTCATTGCTCTCACTTAAAGCCTGTATCAGTCCCAATAATAACTCATCTTTGTTCTTGTTTTTAAACCAGTGTTTGAACACTGTGTGAATTATTACGATGAATGCCAAAATGGTACAGGCCAGATATGCCTTAGGAAGGTCGTATATTTCCAGGAAGATGTCATTCATCATACAGGCAAAAAGGTTTTCAAATTCTTGTGAGGTAATGTTGTCAGCCATATTACCAGAATTACTCAAAATTTGTTAGTCAATTTTAAGGTGTAAAATTATCAGGTACTTTTACTTACCTTTCGTGGTTTTGGGGGGTGTAGTAGCACTTTTCAGCCGGCAGGTGGCGATGGTACAGCTCCAAAGCAGGGCCTGCTGGTGATCTTGGCTGACTGCAGCTCGCTGGAGTCAAGATGGCGGAGCCGAGCCACAGCTGGTGTGCGTGCACTCAGGAAGCGGGGGAGTGCCTCTTTCGCTGGTCTCAGAGCTAAGCTAGGGAGCTGAGACCGGACTAGCTGCTCCCTTTTTCGGGAATGGAACCGTGTAGGTGTTCCCTGGTTATATGGAACTTTGCAGGCGGGTTTAGGTACCCGCTAGCCGGGGAGGAGGCTGAGGGCAGGAGCCACCCAGGCTTTTGGGATTTGCCCCACGTGAGCGCCAGATATTGGTGAAATTATTTAGGCCACTCCACGTAGTTAAAAGGAGATTTATTTAATGGCGTAACTTACAAATTAAGGGATAGGTAGGTCGCGGGGTCTGGGGAAGGTGTATCACAGTCCAGCGGTGTTCTCTGGAGCTCTCCTCTGTCTACCTCCACCATCCAGCATCCTGGAACCAAGAGAGCGTTCCCCGATCCGGATCTCAGGTCCCCAGGCGCCTCCCTTGGCCCCGCCTTGTAGGCGTGACAGTTGCCGAAGTCTCAATGGGGGTTGGAACTTCCAGAACAAAGCTGGAATGGCTACCCACTACATCCATCTTACACCTGTCAGAATTGCTACAGATCAATAACACAAGTGACAACTCATGGTAGTAAGCATGTGGAGCATAAAGAACACCCCTCCTTTGCTGGTGGGAGAGCAAATTTGTACAGCCACTATAGAAATCAATAAGATAGTTCCTCAAAATCTAGGGGTTGATCTACCTCAAAACCCAGCTATACCACTCTTGGGCATTCCCAAAGGATGCGCCATCTTACCAATAGGACACTTATTCAACTTTGTTCATTGTGGCTTTATTCACAGTAGGCAGAAACTGGAGCCAACCTAGTTGTCTCTCAACTGAAGAATGGACAAAGAAAACTTGATACATTTACACAATGGAGTATTACTCAGTGGTTAAAAAAATGACACTATAAAATTTGCAGGCAAAAGGATAGAACTAGAAAAAAAATCACCCTGAGTAAGGTAACCCAGGTCCAGAAATACAAATATGGTATGTAGTCGCTTATAAGTGGATATTAGCTGTTAAGTTATAACCAAGCTGCAATCCAGACTCAGAGAAGTCAGGTAAAGAAGGCATCTCTAGGGTGTGTGTGTGTGTGTGTGTGTGTGTGTGTGTGTGTGTGTGCATGGTTCTCCCTGGGAAGGGGAAATGGAATAAATTTTGCATGTGGACTAGGGGCAGGTGGGGATAAGAATAGGAAAAACCAGGTTGTGGGGGCAGGGAAGTGATGAAAGAAGAGAATGCAGGGAGAGCTACCTAGTACTGGGAGATTTTGGGGGAGGTTAGTGTGGAAACCTAGTGCAGTGGACTCTTTCTGGGATCTATGAGGGTGACGCTAGTGAGGACTCCTAGTAATGGTGGATACAGAGTCTGAATTGGCCATCTTCTGTAGCCAAGCAAGGCTTCCAATTGAGGGACTGAGTTATAATTCCATTAAGTTTTTGACTAAGGGGGTCCCATGGAGATCCCTAAATAATCCAAGCTGGTGCTAGGTCATTCTCCAAAAACTGACAACAGGACCTCATTGCCAAGAACAACACCCACAAAGCTCATTAAATGTAGAAAGGTCAAGCTGGTGCCTGCATAAAGTCTTCACCCTTATGTTCTAATTCTTTTGGCTGAAAATGTACTCTGCAGGCTACAGAAAGAGAAACCTGGATATAGCTGGATCCTAAAAACTCCCACGTGGGAGGGGGTAAGAAGACACAGAGTCAACAACACAGCCTCCAGAGTCCAGTGAAAGGCAAACAGCAGACTTGTTTATTCAGTAATGGGGAAAGCCCTTATATACCCTCCTCCCAGCACCCAGGCTGTGTCCTGATCTGATGACATTACGTGGTCATCCCTCATTGCCTGGGAATTATCATGAGCTCTGACAGAGATCTGGTGACATTGCAAGGTCATCCCTTATTGGCTAGGCACAATCAGGAGCTCTGGACAGTGCCTGTTGCTAAGCTCTCAGGCTGACTCCAGGTTGGCTCACAAAAAAGTACATTATGTGCATGGCTTGGCAACTGGTTTGAGCCAATCTCTTCAACCCTATGGGCCTGTCCTACTACATATTATACACCCTTTTTATTTTATTGCATAGGTACTCAGCAGGAGTTGGAGTTCTTTGCTTTGGCCTTGTTGACCCCAACTCAGAGGGGGCTCAGGAACTGGACTGTGCCTGTCTCAGGTTGGCTTGCCAAACAAGTTCTTACCAATCACTGACTATCAGTCCTCAAAAATGTCCATCCCTGAGGAGTCACCCTAGGTGGGGAGGATCAGGAAGTAGCTTTTTGAATTTCAGAAAGGAAGGCATGCATAACCTCCTGTGGAGAGCAATGAGTTGGATGTCAAATAGACATTAACACTATGAGAGTCACCTTAGTGGTTACCTATTGTTGCCAGATGTGCTGTAGGAGACACTTAAAAAGAAGAAAGATTAAAAGTACCACCCTGACAATCAAAACACAAGTGAGAATCCAGGAGGGATCAAACAGCCTTTTTATATTTTGCCAAACTGCCAGAATCCAGCTCCAGAGGAGGGAAGGGTCTGATAATGAGTGGATGCAAGAGCAGCAATAAGAGAAATCAGATATGAGGCACTTCTTAGTTTCATTTTAAAAGATATGGACAGAGAGGAAGCATATCTTTGTATGGTTTGCCCTACTCTGACAGGAATCATCCCTGATAGGACAGGTCCTAGCAGAGGATGTAAGGAGTTGGTGGGGGAATGAAGTGAGTCAAGCAATGGTGGTCAGGAGAATCTTGCAGCCTGACTGATTAGCAGCCAGAGTACTTCTTTATTTATCCAGAATTTAGTAAGCAAGGATAGATTTGTGATATTCCAAAACATAGATCATATCATTTTTGTTTTTGGACAGACATGTGTTTCACTTCCTTTTGCTCATCTTTTGTCATCATTAATAAACTGTGACAGAACAGAGTTATCATTTCCAATCATTTTTCCTCAAGTTTTGACATCATTAATAAACAGTTATCATTCTTACTCATTAACCCCATAACCCAATTTTTAAGAATCTAGAGGCATATGACAGCCTTTTCTCAGGCTGAAAGCTTTGGTTGCTTCAAGGACACTAAACCAAAACAAAAAATCTTCAAGATACCCTGGGCATTTTGACATGTCCCAAGCCGTGTATTATTAAAACTTAGTGGTCAGAGTGCCCAGGAAAAATCCTCAGGCTAAAGCTTTTGTAGTTATTCAAATTCTGGAATAATACAATGTTTATATTTTGTATCTTTAAATAATTTGTCTATATGTCTAGTCTTGGTATTCTGTTGTTTCTTGGTCATATGATACCACAGTGGTTCTGCATATGCTAACATTTCTAAGAGAGGGAGGTCCTGATATCTCATTCTTTTATCATCTTTCCTGTCCATACTTTGCTCATCAATATGTCTCTGTGAAGGGTAGTGCTATGGATATCGCTATATGTAAATAAACTCTGATTGGCCAATAGCCAGACAGGAAGTATAGGCGGGACTAACAGAGAAGAGAATTGAGGGAACAGGAAGGGAAGAGGGAGACTGCCTGGAGCCGCTGCCAGGAGAAGGAAGATGTAAGGTACCAGTAAGCCATGAGCCATGTGGCAAAGTAAAGATTAATAGAAATGGGCTAAATATAAGAGTAAGAGCTAGACAGTGACAGGCCTGAGCTAATGGCCAAGCAGTTTAAATAATGTAAGAATCTGTGTGTTTATTTTATAAGTGGGCTCTGGGACTGGCGGGACTTGGTGGCAGGAGCTGGAGAGAAATTCTCCAGCTACAGGGTAGTGGTGTATGCCATGTAATTGTCTAAGTGTATAGTGGGAAGAGGCTTGTAATATAAACTGTGGCCAACTCCTCTAGCCCACTGAATCTTGTTTACCTTTTAAGTTTACTTTGTTTTGATTAGCTTGTTCCTGTGTATGTACAGGGACAGGTGTTTCAAGAATGTCTCATAGCCTCATGAAGAGACCTTGGCTTATTTATGTATCACAACTTCCAAGGTATAAGGAAGATCTTCAATTAGATAAGGTTATCTCCTTAAACGTGGGGGGGAATAGTATGTTCAGGACAGTACTGGGGAAACTTAAAAGCAACATTCATGAGAGAAGGCATAAATGATTCATAAGAAGTTTTCTGTCAATCCAATATCCCCAAATTTTACAAATACTAAAAGTGCCCCAAGTATGTAACAGGGAGAGATGAAAACCAAAGGTAGCATGGCAGTCATCATGTGGCCCAGCTTTGCTGGATCTTTGTCAAGCAGCTATGCTGCCTTTATGACTTCTGCCATTCAATTCAGATACAGCTGTGCCACCAAACCTTTTCCAAAAATAGTCAAAGGCCATAACCTCTGCCCTTGTCTGATTTAATTGGAAAAGGTTGTGTATTAGCTATAATGAATAATATAGAAACTTAGCTGATCATGGGCCCATAATATATTTAGCAAGCTCCTGGTGTGCTAAACTAACATTCCTCATCTCAAAAGACATCATACAAAATGAGGAAAAGTGAGGGTCCACAAGTCTTCAGCTTTAGGAGGCAGTGAGAACAAGAAAGGAGAGTATATAGATTACCCATCCTGGGTGATTTCCTCCTTGGTAGAAGCAGGCTGATCTGTGGCTGGGCACACATCTCTTGCTGGGACCCATATTGGAATAGTGGCACTCTGAGAAAAAACACAAGCAAACTCTTTCCCACAGGTCAGTAGCAGGGCTGGTGGTTGCCATTGAAGGGATATAGGATCTCTCCATCTCACCAGGGCAGGGACATGTTCCTTGGCAGAGATGCCCAGTGCTTGTCGGTTGGGCTGAGCCCCTTGTCGTCAAAACTGAGAAAGTTCATATGGAAAAGGACGTCTGTTAAGGCCAGATAAGGATCTCTTCTAGCCTATGGTGAGATAGTCCTTGCCAACAGCTCCTTAAGAGCTCTGTTGGTCCTATCCCCAATGGCTTGTCCCTGAGACTTGTAGGGGATTCCAATTGTATGGGAAATCTTCTAGGACCCCAGAAAGTCATTGAATTGTTGAGAGGCATTGGCAGGTCCATTGTCAATCTTAAATGCCCAATGTACCCCCATAACTACCATGGCCTACTTAAGGGCCTTGATAGCATTGACAGCCTTCTCCCTAGAAATGGTGAGGGCATAAACAAAGGAGGAATTGGTATCTATTATTACATGAATGTATTTAAGATTGCCAAAGGGGACATAACATGTGACATCCATCTGCCAGATGGTATTAGGCAACAAGCTCAGGGGATTAACCTCTGCATGTTGAAGCTGTCCTAAGGGGGCAAGAGGGACACAAGTGGCACATGCCCAGGACAAATGTTTACATTGGGGAACCAATAATTCTGGAAGAAGTCTATGCAAATTCTGTGTAAACAGATGGAACTGGTGGATAAGAGCCCTGGCTTGCTCTAGGAGATCCATACTAGCTATTAATTGATGGTGTCTGTGACTTCATTTCCTCAAGCCAATATTCTGGGTAATTAGCAGTGAGATCTAATATGTGACCAGTACCAATGTTCAGTCCTCTGATTTAAGACATCTTATATGAGCAGCATGGTGCTGGCAGTGGAGGTCAGTGAGTCTTTGACTCTAGAAAAGGCCAGCACATGAACTGCCTGCACAACATACTGGCTGTCAGAAAAAATATTAATGGGCTATTTGGAGCCAGGATGCTGGATAGTGGCATTTTGTACCAGGTTGACCAGAAAGGTTTCTGCCAACCTTTGAGGCCCAAGATGCAGTGGGGGGCACTGTAGCACCTGGGGACATACTGCAGCATGAGGAAATTTCTGCCTTCAGAGGCAGGTGGACATCAAGGCACTTCACTCAAAGGGTACTGCAGCAGAGGCATAGCCTCCCACAGTAGGAGTGGGGCCGACAGGGAGGCAGCACATGCAATCTTAACTGTAGCCATGCTTTTCCTCAGCAGGTTTCACAGGGCCTGAACTCTCTGCCTTCTCATCATCAGATGCCATAGAGAGATCAGACATGGAAGGGGTGGATGTGATGGAGAGGTTACCCATTTTGTAGAGGGAGACAGCAGGTGAGCAACAGTCAGAGAGAAGATGGTGGTCAATGGGTGGAAAATTGCATGGGACCTTCATGTCTTGTGCTTAGTGGAGGACTTCCATGGTGTTTTAGGCCATGGTTGTATGCCCACATAGTGTCTCTGGACAAGAAACAGTGTTCAGGAGCTGAGCCTTTGTTCTGCCTCCTGAGGGATCAGCCCTTATGTGATTGAACCAAAATAGAAAAAAATGTCCCCTTATTTGGTGAACCAAAACAGAAAAAAATGTGCTTTCCTAGCCAGATGGGCAGACAAACATGACAGACAGCACAGAAGAAGAAAAGAAAGCAGGGGGAGTCCCAATGCTTACCTGCCAAAGGGACCAAAAGCACACATTGAGGAGCCTTCTCATTGAAACACACTGTCTTGGGTGCTCTGTCCAGCCCCATGAGTTAAGGGAGGGAGATGATCAGAACCAGTGCCAGGAAAGTGAAAGTAACAGAAGTTCCATATTCAGGTTTCAGGTGTTGCTGGGTCCTAATGGCTCCCTTGTAGGAGGGGGTGAGAAGATGTGGAGTCAATGACACAGACCATGGGAGTTAGGTAAAAGGTAAACAACAGACTTGTTTATTCAGTAATGGGGAAAGCCCTTATATACCCTCCTTCCAGCATCCAGGCTGTGTCCTGATCTGGTGATATTGTGTGGTCCTCCCCCATTGGCTGGGCATAATCAGCAGCTCTGACAGTGATCTGGTGATATCACATACTCACTCCTCATTGGCTAGGCATGATCAGGAGCTCTGGATAGCTCCTGTTGCTAGGCCCTCAGGCAGACTCCAGGTTGGCTCATAAGGAGTATGTTATGTGCATGCCTTGGCAAGTGGTTTGAGCCAATTTCCCTGACTCTATGGGCCTGTCTGTCCTACTACATATCCTGGACATAAACCCAGCCACAAAACTCTCAATCTACAATCTGTCCTGTCTGCAAGATGTGCTGGGGCAATGGTGGCATAGGACTTGTGGTAATAGCCAACCAATGTTTGGTTTAACATGAAGCCTAGGCCATGAGAGGGAGCCTATGCCTGACACTGCTTGGATGGCCAAGATCTGGAGACTGGAAAACCCAGAGACCTAGGGTAGAACCAAACACTAAATTAAGTAAATAAACAAATGAGTTAATTAATTAAAAATCAATTAAATGATTCCTAATGGTATTATGCTTTATTCACAAATTGGTGCCTGGTCCAGTTATCAGAGAGGCTTCCTCTGGCAGCAGATGGGAGCCTGTGCAAAGACCCACAGCCAGACATGTAGAGAGAGAGTCTAACTTGGAGGTCTCCATTGGATCCCTCCCTTTGGAACTTGGTGAATTCCATGGAAGAAGGGGAAGATAGACTGTAGGAGTCAGAGGGGATGGAGGACAGCAGGAAAAACATGGCGCACTGAATCAACTAAAAAGGGCTCATATGGGCTCACAGAGACTGAAGTTGCAAGCACAAGGATTGCATGCATCTGCACCAGGTCCTCTGCATATATGTTATGGCTGTTAACTTGGTGTTTCTGTGGGATTCCAATCAGTGGAAGTGTCTCTGACTCTTTTGTCTGCTCTTGGGACTCTTTTTCTCCTATTGGGTTGCCTTGTCCAGCCTTGATATGAGGGCTTTGCCTTGTCTTGTTGTATCTTGTTTTGTCCTGTTTGGCTATAGAATCTTGGAAGCCTGCTCTTTTCTGAAGAGGAAATGGAGGGGGTGTGGATCTGGGGAAGAGGGAAGGTGGGAAGGGGAGCTGGGAGGGGTGAGAGAGGAGAAGCTGTGGTCAGATGTATTATATGAGAAAAGAATCTATTTTTAATAAAAATTTTTTAAAAATAAAATTGAAAATAACTTCAACAAATGGAGGTTAATATATTTTGATACATGATAGAATTATAAGTGTATAATGATAAAGTGTTTCTAAAATATGTTATATAATTACAACTTTGCAAACAGGAAGTAAATACATTAAAAGTATATTAATTTAGTCCATGTATTAATTCAGATAAAATTTATGAGCATTCTAGTCTATAGCTGATCCAATACTTTATTGTTATAATAAAACACTAGTGATTATTCCATATACTAATTATATCTATTAAACTATATTATGCCTCAAAAGCATGCAAAGATTATATCCATGATAAATTCTTAAAATGGTATGCTTCCCTATTAACAGAAGTCTTGGGTCTTTTAAAATTGCACATCCAACTATTCTTCAGTCACATTTTACAATGTCACCTTGAGACCCACTTTACTGTGCCATCATTAAGTCATGTTTAATAATTAAAGAGAAATCATTTTGCCATAAGAATGTAGATAAACAAATGATCCTCATAATTTTCTAGATCTTAACTAAGAGTGAATTAAACATCTTATGAGTATCTTGTTTCTTATTAAAACCAAATGATCTGTTGCACTATTATTGAGTGTTTTACAATTCAGTCATGTGAGCATGAAAGAGAAATAACAAAGACATCATGTCCTATTTAAAGCCAAATATTACATTAAAATTTGGGTTATCTTTTACCTTAATAATAAAGAATAAAGATTACTTATTTTTTTCTCTGAATTATAAATTTCTGGAGGGCTGGATGGATATGTAAAAACAGGATGAGGTCAAAATTCTTGCAGTGATCCACTTTCTATTTTTCCTTTGTATAAAAGTCATTCTAAGATGTAAGCACATTAATAAATAGATCTTCTCAAGAAAAAATAAAACCCCTAGACACACACACACACACACACACACACACACACACACACACGCATAAACTCATGTAATTTAAATATTTGTTTGGCACTTACTTTGTACCAAACAAATATGATCATATTATTGACTAGATTCTACTAAACATAAATGTCTTTCACTTTTTAGAGACTAACTTCATCCATAATCCTGGGATTACAAATATGTGGCACTTTTGCTGCCATTTTCCATTTTTAATTAAATGGCAGACATTGTTAATTGATTATAGGACTCTTTCCTCCTGAATCTCTTAACCAGACCTCAGGACACAGTTCTTCTCACAAAACCAAGCAGCTGCTAGCAATTGATAGAAAGGAGACATTTGAGTTAGAGTCTGTTTCTCACTCCTACATTAAACTGAAAGTTCAATAAATGATTGAATACTATTTTGTATTTTAATAACCCATAACCCTTCTTATAATAGGAACCCAGTAAATACTTAGTGAATTAAAGAAATTGCATTCTGAACATAAAGTTTCTATAATGAAAGAAAGACTATGAATCAAGATGAACTTGACTCTATATCAAAAACATAGAAAAGGCCGGGCGGTGGTGGCGCACGCCTTTAATCCCAGCACTCGGGAGGCAGAGCCAGGCGGATCTCTGTGAGTTCAAGGCCAGCCTGGGCTACCAAGTGAGTTCTAGGAAAGGCGCAAAACTACACGGAGAAACCCTGTCTCGAAAAACCAAAAAAAAAAAAAAAAAAAAAAAAAAACCATAGAAAAGGAAGAATCGTGTATACTTTTAACTGACTGAATGCTCATCAAGCATGAATAATAAACCCAAATGATTAAATTAATAATTCATAAAAACAATTTACAATCTACAACAATGAGTGACATATTATGCATTAAGTTCAAAGCTAGATAACTCAAGGACACAAAAAAACAGGGCACCCAGACCCTCATCTCTAATATCTAGTTGAGACATTTCCTATTACTACACTATCTGAGTGAAAAGTGTCACCACCACACAGGTAGTTTTGGTGACAGGAGACTCAGATGTTTGGAAGACAAAGGGGAAGATTTTCCTTTGAGGCTAAAAAGGAAATTAATAGGTCAACCAACTCTCCTAATGATTACTCCTCTGTGTCCTCCAGGAAGTTCTGTTGTGGCCTTGTGCTTGTCTATCAGATTATCAGGATAGCAAAGTGGCCTATCACCTACATACACTCAGGTGGAGGACAATGACTTTCTGAATCCTTGAACAGCTAGAAAGATACAATATGCTTTCATTCTTCTGGTGCCTCAATTTCCTATGGACAAAGTCACAGCCTCCTGATCCAAAATGGCCATATCTTTAATGTCAATACATAACAACCGAAAAGATGTGAACTTACAAACCCACTTGGAGGCCAAAGTTCTAAAAATATGATGGGCTGGTTGGTGTCTTCCCCTCCTGCAGGCATCTTTTACTTATAACCTGCCTTATGGATAATGTTAGGGGAGTTGAACTTAAAATTTAAAAAAGAATTTGGCCTTGATTGACTAGTGGTGTCAACTTCTTTCCCAAATCCAGCAGCTATACATTTCTCACAGTGGTCTCCCACCTACCCTCTGTAATGACTTGTTCCTTATTCTAAAATCTTTCCATGTGTGCAATGCAATGTCCTGAGAATAAGCACAGAGTTAACTGACGAGCTTAGTGCCTAATTTGTCAAACCAAATAAGATGTTCATATTGCCTTCAACATTCAAATTTGTGACTAGATTACCTGATTGATTATGAATGGGAAGATTTGCATTTTACATCCCAAATATTAAAAATCAATGTGTACCTAGAAAGGTTAATTAAGTGATAAAATATTAATTACCCTTTTTTATATTTTCACTTAAAAAAACCATTCTCCCTTCATTTTCTCTCCAAAGTCATACTGTAGATGTGTGTCTCTGAACTCAAGACTGGACACTGTGATATTGAAGATAGCTCTCCATCTTATATACCAAATGGTTTATGGAAAAGTACACTGCCTGGTGGGTCCTCCAGTATTGAGATCCTATATCTCTGGGGAGATTGTAAATCTTTGCATACAGATCAAAATGAATTTGTGATTAAAAGTGATCCAAACAAAGCCCTTCCATTTCAAGCCTCTGCATATATTGAGAGAAGATATTGTCAACTATTTCCCTATGAAGGAAAATTGCATTCATCTCAAGACTAGGACTCAAACTGCTAAAGCCCACCTGGCCTCATTTGAGAGAAGATTTCACTGCTCACATCTTTCACCTTTAATTTTTTTGTACTCGGTGCACATATATTGTGCACCAATGTCAACCTAATGTCGTTCATTCCTGAGAAACTGGGAGAAACAGGTATAGTAGTTAATCTTGGCTGTCAATATGGTTAAATGTACAACACTTATGAGACAAATTTGCACATTTGTCAGTGTGTCTCCAGAAGAAGGAAGACCCTCTCTGAAAGAGGCAGCATCATTCTATGGCCTGGGGGCCCAGGCTAAACAAAACAGAGAAGCAAGCTAAGCATCAGTTTATCTCCCTCTGCTCCCTGACTGGGACAATGTGACCAGCTGCCTCACATTGCTGCCATCATGCTTCCTATCCTGAAATATGAACCAAAATAAATGCTTCAGTAAGTTGAGTTTGTCTGATATATAACTGTAATAAGAAAATCAAGTAACACACAAAGCCTCACGAAAATGTGTGTGTTTAAAATGTGAAATTTCAAGTTATCTCTGTACCCTACATGCCTTTATTTCACACAAAGCTAGTGCTACCATTAGAATGTGCAGAGGTAGTAGTTTTCATTTTATTGTTATTATGCTATTAAACCAAAGTTTGATTTAACATTCTTGGTATATTGCATGGTCAGTATGTCACTAAAAAGACAAACTGAGTTTAAATAGGCAAGTTCACCAGTTGTAATAGGAAACCTCTGCATTGATGCCCTTAAAGAGAGAGATAAATACCCTAGAACCAATTAATTCAGCCAAGTTTATCAATGGATGTATAGCACTGTCCTACCCAGGACCTAAAAAATACACTGTTACCTCTCTCAGCTCAGCAAACACATCTCTGCCCTCCCAGGATCCTTATTCCAAATGCCTATGCCTCTGGTTACATGCTCTCTGATGGAAGAAAGGGCACACTTAGGCACTTCACAGGAGGTGGATAGTCCTGAAGACTTAATGCCTTTAGGAGAATCCTTCACCCAGTGACAGGATTTGCTAGATAGATAGTAATCTCTTTGCCTTTCAGCTGAGATTGTGAGTAGTTTGCATTGTCCTTTTGAGTCTACATGTTTCAGTGGCCCAGTAGTTACTTGATGACTTTATTGTACTTCACTGGCTCCCTTCACTTTCCTAATTTACTAGTCACCTCTCTTGCATACTTCCTAGAGTCACCTTTCAAAACAAACAACTCACCACTGAGTCCTTGTCTGGGCATGTGGTTGTGGAGAGGTCTGAACAAAGTCAGACCTCTGTGCTTCGAGGGTTCAAAGGGGTTCTGCTACTGATGGGCCCTGGAGAGAGTGGGTAAGGGCAGTGGTTATTGTTCCATTAGATGATAAAATATGCCTTTATTTAAACCCAAAATTCATGAGCAGTTCATATGATTGACAGGATTATCAAAATAACACAAGTAAAGAATTACTACAAGGAAGATTAGAAGTTAAATTGGCCGGCCTCCTGATTCTAAGGTGAAAAAAACCTGTCACAGAAGTGAATGTATCTCCTTGTTACCTAGCCTTTCTGGGTCTGTAGATTGTAGCATGACTATCCTTTACTTTACAGCTAATGTTCACTTATGAGTTAGTACACACCATGTTTGTCTTTCTGGGTCTGGCTTACCTCACTCAGGATGATTTTTTTTCTAGTTCCATCCATTTGCTTGCAAATGTCATGATGTCATTGTTTTTCTCTGCTGAGTAGTACTCCAATGCATAAATGTAGCAAGTTTTCTTTAACCATTCTTCAGTTGAGGGGCATCTAGGTTGTGTTCAGGTTCTGGTTATTATGAATAATTCTGCTATGAACATAGTTGAGCAAGTGTCCTTATGGTATGATTGAGTAGCCTTTGGGTATATGCCCAAGAGTTTTTCAAGACAGGTTTCTCTGTGTAGTTTTGGTACCTGTCCTGGATTTCTCTCTGTAGACCAGGCTGGTCTCAAATTCACAGATATCTGCTTAGCTCTGCCTCCTGAGTGCTGGGATTAAAGGTGTGTGCCATCACCACCTGGCCCAATTTTCTTAAAAACTGCCATGTTGATTTCCAAAGTGGCTGTACAAGTTTGCACTCCCACCAGCAGTGGAGGAGTGTTCCCCTTGCTCCATATCATCTCCAGCATAAGCTGTCATTAGTGTTTTTGAACTTAGCCATTCTGACAGATGTAAGATGGAATCTCAGAGATGTTTTGATTTGCATTTCTCTGATGATTAAGGATGTTGAACATTTCTTTAAGTGTATCTTGGGCATTTGAAATTCTTCTGGTGAGAATTCTCTGTTTACACAAGGAATGCCCAAAGGAGGATGCATGGATTTCCCTGGGAAGGGGAAATAGGAGAGATCTCCTTCAACAGTCAAGCACCAGGCCAAGCTCAGGAGTCTAGTCAAAGAGAGGGAAGAGGGATTCTATGAGCAAGGGCATCAAGATCATGATGGGGAAACCTACAGAGACAACCAAACCAAACTAGTGGGAACTCATGAAATTTAGACCAACAGCTGTGAAGCCTCCATGGGACTGGACTAGGCCCTCTGCATAAGCAAGACAGTTGCGTAGCTTGGTCTGCTTAAGGGGCCCCTGGCAGTGGGATCAGGATCTATCCCTGGTTCATGAACTGGCTTTTTGGAGCCCACTACCTATGGTGGGACACCTTGCACAGCCTTGATACAGGGGGAGGGGCTTGGACCTGCCTCAACTGAATGTAGCAAGCTTTGCTGACTCCCCATGGGAGGCCTTACCTTTTCAGAGGAGGGAATGGGAGGGTGGGTTGATGGGGGATCTGTAGTTGGTATGTAAAATGAACAAAAAAAACTAAATTAAAAAAATAAGAGATTTGCTGGGTAGACTTTGGGTGGGCGGGGATGGGAACATGAGGGATAGGACTGGGGGGGTGGAGAGGGAGAGTTCTGAAAAAGAAGTCTTTATATGGGGGGGTGTTTTGGGCCCAGGTAGAAATCTGGAACAAAGGAGACTCCCACAAATCTACAAGAATGACCCCAGCTAAACCTCCTAGCAAAAGTGGATAGGTAGCCTGAACTGGCTATCTAATTGGATTGGTGACTATCCCAATTGTCATCAGAGAGCCTCCATCTAGTAGCTGATGGAAACATATGCAGATACCCACAGTAAAGCACTAGGCAGAGCGCAAAGAATCCTGTTGAGTAGAGGAAGGAAGGATTGTGTGAGCCAAGGGAGTCAAGGTCATTACAAGGGAACCCACAAAAACAACTAACCTTGGCTCATAAGGAGTTCACAGGGTCTGGACTGACAGCTAGGGAGCCTGCATGTGACAGTTGTGTAGCTTGGTCTACTTGGGACTCCTAGCAGTGGGAGAAGGACCTGTTCCTAATGCTTTGACTGACTGTTGAGAGCCTATTCCTCATACTTGGTTGCCTTTCCAAGCCTTAATACAAGGGAAGGAGCTTGCTTAGTCCTACCTCAACTTGAAATGCCATGCTTTGTTGACACCCATGGAAGGCTTGCCCCTTTCTGAACAGAAACAGAGTAGTGAATTGCGGGGGAGCAGGAGGGGAGGAACAGAAGGAAAGGAGGGAGGGGAAACAGTGGTTGGGATGTAAAATAAATTAATACATTTAATAAAAATTTTAAAAAGTGAGTGTATTTACAATTATGGGAGATGTAAGGCACCAATGTTAAGGGAAGCATAAAATCCTAGAGAGACAAAGAATAATGTTAGCTGGAGCCGATAAAGGCAGCCCTCCTTGAGGAGATGACATCTTGAAACATCCTTGAAGTATATGCAGTATTTCAATAGAGGGGGAATGAGCATTTGGTTAAAAGCCAGGCAAGTATGAAGAAGCCATATGCAGAGAAGGTATATTACTTATGGAAGCTGGTAAATAAGAGTCCAAGTCCAGGGACAGTGTCTTAGGAGTGGGAGCCCACTTCACAGAGAAGAGCCAGAACCAAAGCCTGGTTCTGGGGAGACAGAATATTGCCCCATTTGTTCTTTCTTATGTATGTATTGTTTAGGCTACAAAAAGTGGATCTTGCCCCGGACTTCCCTTCTGAAGCACAGAGAGAGAGAGAGAGAGAGAGAGAGAGAGAGAGAGAGAGGAGAGCACCCATCCTCCCCTGGACTTCCCTTCTGAACAAGAGCTCCCATCCTGCCCCAGACTTCCAATTTGGACAAGAGAGCTCCCATCTGGACAAGAGAGAGAGACTTCCTGAATCTGTCAGCTCTGTCTGAACCAAGTGTGCGGATAAGGCCAGGAACGAACCACAAGGAGATGGGCAGACGTCAAGGCAGAAACACATACAACAAAATGAATAGTAATACACCATCACCAGGCCCTAGCCTTCCTCCAACACCTAGACCTGAACATCAGAAATTGGAAGAAGCAGAAGAAAATAGCCTTATGAATGTCATCATGAAGAAGCTAGAGGCTCGTGTAGAGGAAAAGACAAAAAAATGTGAAGAACGCTGTAAACAACTAGAGGAAAGGGCAAACAAATTAGAAGAAATCAAAAAAGTCCTGGAAGAGAACAATAAAATACTGAAAGAAAATCAAGAAAAATCAATGAAACAAATGAAGGAAACAGTCCAAGACCTAAAAAGGGAAATAGAAAAAATGAAGAAGACACAAACAGAGGGAATGCTGGAAATAGAAAATCTGAGAAAACGATTGGGAACTTCAGATGCAAGTATAATCAACAGAATGCAAGAGATGGAAGAGAGGATCTCTAGCGTTGAAGATACAATAGAAGAAATAGATTCATCAGTCAAAGAAAACACTAAAGTCAACAAAGTCATGAACCAAAATGTCCAAGAAATTTGGGACACCATGAAAAGACCAAACCTACGAATAATAGGGGTAGAAGAAGGAGAAGAATACCAACTCAAGGGCACAGAAAATATATTCAACAAGATCATAGAAGAAAACTTTCCCAACTTAAAGAAGGAAATGCCTATGAAGATACAGGAAGCCTATAGAACACCAAACAGACTAGACCCCCAAAAAAAGTCCCCTCGCCACATAATAATTAAACAATTAAACGTACAGAATAAAGAAAGAATATTAAGAGCAGCAAAGGAAAAAGGCCAAGTGACATATAAAGGCAAACCTATCAGAATAACACCCGATTTCTCAATGGAGACTTTGAAAGCCAGAAGGTCCTGGACAGATGTAATGCAGACATTAAGAGACCACGGATGTCAGCCTAGACTAATATACCCAGCAAAACTTTCAATCCTCATAGATGGAGTGAACAAGACATTCCATGACAAAGCCAGATTTAAACAATATTTATCCACAAACCCAGGCCTACAGAAAGCACTAGAAGGAAAATTCCAACCTAAGGAAGTCAGATACAACCTCGAAAACACAGGCAATAGATAAAGCCACAGCAGTAGACCCCAACGAAGAAAAGTACACACACATCACAACCAAAAAATAACAGGAATGAACAATCACTGGACATTAATATCTCTCAATATCAATGGACTTAATTCACCTATAAAAAGACATAGGCTTACAGAATGGATACGAAAGCATGACCCATCTTTCTGCTGCATACAAGAAACACATCTCAAATTCAAAGATAGACACTACCTAAAAATAAAAGGCTGGGAAAAGACTTTCCAATCAAACGGTCTTAAGAAACAAGCGGGTGTAGCCATCCTGATATCCAGCAAAATAGACTTCAAACTAAAATCAATCAAAAGAGATCAAGAAGGGCATTACATACTCATCACAGGAAAGATCCACCAAGATGAAGTCTCAATTCTGAACATTTATGCCCCAAACACAAGGGCACCCACATATGTAAAAGAAACATTATTAAAGCTTAAATCACATATAAAACCCCACACATTAATAGTGGGAGACCTCAACACCCCACTTTCACCACTGGACAGATCCCCCAAATCGAAACTTAACAGAGAAATAAAGGACTTAATTGATGTCATGACTCAAATGGACTTAATCGACATCTACAGAACATTCCATCCTAACAAAAAAGAATATACCTTCTTCTCAGCACCCCATGGAACCTTCTCTAAAATCGACCACATACTTGGTCACAAAGCAAATCTAAACAGATACAAAACAATTAGAATAACCTCCTGTGTTCTATCAGACCACCATGGTCTAAAGTTGGATTTCAACAACAACAAAAACTACAGAAAACCTACAATCTCATGGAAACTGAACAATACCCACCTGAATCACCAATGGGTTAAGGAAGAAATAAAGAAAGAAATTAAAGACTTCCTAGAGATCAACGAAAATGAAGACACCACATATCCAAACCTATGGGACGCTATGAAAGCAGTACTAAGAGGGAAATTCATACCACTAAACGCCCACATAAATAAGCTGGAGAAATCTCACACTAGTGACTTAACAGCACACCTGAAAGTTCTAGAACAGGAAGAAGCAAAGTCTCCCAGGAAAAATAGATGCCAGGAAATTATCAAAGTGAGAGCTGAAATCAATAAAATAGAAACAAAGAGAACAATACAAAAAATTAATGAAACAAAGAGTTGGTTCTTTGAGAAAATCAACAAGATAGACAAGCCCTTATCCAAACTAACCAAAAGACAGAGAGAGAGCATCCAAATCAACAACATCAGAAATGAAAAGGGGGACATAACAACAGACATTGAGGAAATCCAGAGAATCATCAGGTCATACTTCAAAAACCTCTATTCCACAAAACTGGAAAACCTAAAAGAAATGGATAATTTTCTGGATAGGTACCACATACCTAAATTAAATCAAGACCAGATAAACTATTTAAATAGTCCAATAACCCCTAACGAAATAGAAACAGTCATTAAAAGTCTCCCAACCAAAAAATGCCCAGGACCAGATGGTTTCAGTGCAGAATTCTACCAGATCTTCAAAGAAGAGTTAATACCAATACTCTCTAAATTGTTCCATACAATAGAAACAGAAGGAACATTACCAAACTCCTTCTATGAGGCTACAATTACCCTAATTCCCAAACCAAACAAGGATACAACAAAGAAAGAGAACTACAGACCGATCTCCCTCATGAACATTGATGCAAAAATACTCAATAAAATACTGGCAAACAGACTCCAAGAACACATCAAAACAATTATCCACCATGATCAAGTAGGATTCATTCCAGGGATGCAAGGATGGTTCAACATACGAAAGTCTGTCAATGTGATACACCATATAAACAAACTCAAAGAAAAAAACCACATGATCATCTCACTGGATGCTGAGAAGGCATTTGACAAAATCCAACACCCCTTCATGATAAAGGTCTTGGAGAGATCAGGAATACAGGGAACATACCTAAACATAATAAAGGCAATTTACAGCAAGCCAACAGCCAACATCAAATTAAATGGAGAGAAACTCAAAGCAATTCCACTAAAATCAGGAACGAGGCAAGGCTGTCCGCTCTCCCCATACTTATTCAATATAGTACTTGAAGTTCTAGCCAGAGCAATAAGACAACATAAGGAGATTAAGGGGATACAAATTGGAAAGGAAGAAGTCAAGCTCTCCCTATTTGCAGATGACATGATAGTATACTTGAGCAACCCCAAAGATTCCACCAAGGAACTGATACAGCTTATAAACACCTTCAGCAACATAGCAGGATACAAGATCAACTCCAAAAAATCAGTAGCCCTCCTATATACAATGGACAAAAAAGCGGAGAAGGAAATCAGAGATACATCACCCTTTACTATAGCCACAAATGACATAAAATACCTTGGGGTAATACTAACCAAGCAAGTGAAGGACCTATATGACAAGAACTTTAAGTCCCTGAAAAAAGAAATTGAAGAAGATGTCAGAAAATGGAAAGATCTCCCATGCTCATGGATAGGCAGAGCTAACATAGTAAAAATGGCAATCTTACCAAAAGCAATCTATAGATTCAATGCAATCCCCATCAAAATACCAACACAATTCTTCACAGACCTGGAAAGAATAATACTCAACTTCATATGGAAAAACAAAAAACCCAGGATAGCCAAAAGAATCCTGTACAATAAAACAACCTCTGGAGGCATCACGATCCCTGACTTCAAGCTCTACTATAGAGCTACAGTAATAAAAACAGCTTGGTACTGGCATAAAAACCGACATGTGGACCAATGGAATCGAATTGAAGACCCTGACATTAATCCGCACACCTATGAACAAATAATTTTTGACAAAGAAGCCAAAAGTGCACAATGGAAAAAAGAAAGCATCTTCAACAAATGGTGCTGGCAAAACTGGATATCAACATGTAGAAGGCTGCAAATAGATCCATATCTATCACCGTGCACAAAACTTAAGTCGAAGTGGATCAAGGACCTCAACATAAATCCAGCTACTCTGAACCTGCTAGAAGAGAAAGTAGGAAGTAGTCTTGAACACATTGGCATAGGAGACCACTTTCTAAATAGAACACCAGTAGCACAGACACTGAGAGAAACAATCAATCAATGGGACCTCTTGAAACTGAGAAGCTTTTGTAGGGCAAAGGATACGGTCAACAAAGCAAAGCGACAGCCTACAGAATGGGAAAAGATCTTCACCAATCCCACATCTGACAGAGGACTGATATCCAGAATATATAAGGAACTCAAGAAATTAGACATCAAAATGCCCAACAGTCCAATTAAGAAATGGGCTATAGAACTAAACAGAGAATTCTCAACAGAGGAAACTCAAATGGCTGAAAGACATTTAAGGAATTGCTCAACATCCCTAATCATCAGGGAAATGCAAATCAAAACAACTCTGAGATACCACCTTACGCCTGTCAGAATGGCTAAGATCAAAAACACTGAAGACACCTTATGCTGGAGAGGATGTGGAGCTAGGGGAACTCTCCTCCACTGCTGGTGGGAATGCAAGCTTGTACAACCACTTTGGAAATCAATATGGCGATTTCTTAGAAAATTGGGAATCCATCTCCCCCAAGATCCAGCTATACCACTCTTGGGCATATACCCAAGGAATGCTCAACCACACCACAAGAGCACTTGTTCAGCTATGTTCATATCAGCGTTGTTTGTAATAGCCAGAACATGGAAACAACCTAGATGCCCTTCAACTGAAGAATGGATAAACAAAATGTGGTACATATACACAATGGAATACTACTCAGCAGAGAAAAACAATGACATCATGAGGTTTGCAGACAAATGGATGGATCTAGAAAAAATCATCCTGAGCGAGGTATCCCAGACTCAGAAAGACAAACATGGTATGTACTCACTCATAACAGGATACTAGATGTGGAACAAGGATGACTGGACTGCTACTCACATCACCAGGCAGGCTACCTGGAAAACAGGACCCCAAGAAAGACACAGGGATCGCCCAACGACAGAGAAATGGAATGAGATCTACATGAACAGCCTGGACATGAGTGGGGGTAGTGAAGGGCGAGGGTGGAGGGAAAGAGAGCTTGGGTGAGTGGGAGATCCCAGCTGGATCAACAACAGAGAGGGAGAACAAGGAATAGGAGACCATGGTAAATGAAGACCACATGAGAATAGGAAGAAACAAAGTGCTAGAGAGGCCCACAGAAATCCACAAAGATACCCCCACAACAGACTGCTGGCAATGGTCGAGAGACAGTCCGAACTGACCTACTCTGGTGATGGGATGGCCAAACACCCTAATTGTCGTGCTAGAAACCTCATCCAACTACTGAGGGATCTGGATGCAGAGATCCATGACTAGGCCCCAGGTGGATCTCTGGGAGTCCAATTAGCGAGAATGAGGAGGGTTTATATGAGCGAGAATTGTTGAGACCAAGGTCGGATAAAGCACAGAGACAAATAGCCAAACAAACGGAAACACATGAAATATGAACCAATGGCTGAGGGGTCACCAACTGGATCAGGCCCTCTGAGTGGGTGAGACAGTTGATTGGCCTGATCTGTTTGGGAGGCATCCAGGCAGTGGGACCGGGTCCTGTGCTCATTGCATGAGTTGGCTGTTTGAAACCTGGGGCCTATGCAGGGTCCCTTGGCTCGGCATGGGAGGAGGGGACTGGACCTACCTGGACTGAGTCCACCAGGTTGATCTCAGTCTGTGGGGAAGGCTTTGCCCTGGAGGAGATTGGAATGGGGGGCGGGCTGGGGGGAAGGTGAGGGGGGCGGGAGGGGGGAGAACAAGGGAATCTGTGGCTGATATGTAGAACTGAATTGTATTGCAAAATAAAAATTAAAAAAAAAAAGAAAAAACAAAACAAACAAACAAACAAACAAAAAAAAAAGCGTGCGCTACCACCGCCTGGCCCGAAATATGTGCTATACTCTTTAACATAGGGCATCACATCTCAGAAAATAGGGATGGATTTTACCAACTCCGTTTCAAATGTTTAGTAAATGAATGAGAATTTGGAAGAATTTCTTAACTGTAAATAAAAATAAAAATAAGAAAAAAAAGTGACTTTTTTCCATAACAAAGCCTATCCCAAGAGCTCCAATGGTCTGCCCTTGTTGAAGCCCTGTGAGGTCTCTAGGCTGATTCTGAGGAGCTGCATCCAAGTGCTATTCTGCTCTAACTAGGCATAGACCTAGCAGAGCAGCCCACTGTTTCCCTGGTACAGATTCAGAAGAAAGATGGTCTGTGAGGCACTCAGTCTCCAATCTCACTTCTAATAATAGTTTTTTTTTTTTTAATCAAACAGCAAGTGAAAGAACACAAACTCTAAATAGCTGAGACAAAAAGGTGAGTTTGTGGTGGGTTTCAGCCATGGCTCAGGGGATCAATGGAGGAGCCAATCAGCAGGAGTGGCCCAAGAGCAGTGCTTGCCTCAGGACATCCCTGCTCTCCCTGCCCTGACCACTGCTCCCCACAGGGTGCCCACCACTGCATCTGACAGTGGCACTCCAGCCACATAGTCATATATGAGGAGCAATTCCCACTCAAGAACTCATAGGGAAGAGCTCATGGATTGTCTTTGAACCCATCACTACAACCTAGAAACCAGGGACATGTGAAGGGGCCACAGCCATAATTTATACTACATGGCCAGAGTTGGAAGGAAATCAGGAGTTTCCCCTAAAAATAAGGAGCAGGAAGGGAAAGATAAACCTTGGCTTATTGAAGACCAGTTGAGGAAGTCATTATAGTCTCCATCACTTAGAACAAGGTTCAAGGAGCATCAAGAACAGACTGTTAAAGAAACAGGAGGAAACGCTTTCAAAGGGGTACCAAGTGTTATAGTTTAGATCTGGAACATTCTCCTAAAGGCTTGTATGTTTAAGATTTGGTGTCCAACTGGAAGTGCTACTGAAAGGTAGTGGAAACTCTACATGCCTGGGCCTTGTTGGAGGAAGCAGGTTCTTCGGGTCCTGCCCTTGAAATCTGAATTGGTTTCTCATCTCTTTACTCCTCTAGCTCTTGGTTCCCTGGCCACTATGAGGTAAGCAGTTTTCTCCTACCACATACTTCTCCTGTGATATTCAGCATCCCCAAAGACCCAAAGCATCAGAGCCAACAGTAATGCACTAAGTCCTGTAAATCCATGAGCCATAGAAATTTTTTCTGCGTTTATGTTGTTTATCTCAGGTAAACCTTTGTCACAGAAATGAAAAGCTAATATACCATAATAGATAACATGGTGTCGGACAACCTTTTCAAGGTGCATAGAACACTTGATGTTAACCAAGCAAGGTCTTTCTCCACTCAACTCCAATCACATAACCATATGGCTACATGAAGAGTACATGACAATCGATTCTAATCTGCCAAGCCCATCAATCAAATCTGCTATTCCATGTTATATAATCTTGAGGAAATTTTCAGGTGTATTTTGTATTTTTCATGAAACTAATATTTTTTCTGATAACTGAATACTGAAAATACAGGATTAATTGGAGTGGGGGTATCATAATTGAGGGCATATGCATAGTTAAAACTAAAGGTTACCTCCAAACAGAAAATCCACTCCAGGAGAGTCATATGTGGTACCTGGTGATGGCTCTCTACCCTGAGTCCTGGGGCATTGCTGACCTTGATATGACACCTTTACTGGCTTATTGAACTCACTCAAATACAAATGCATCCCTGCAGATGAAACACAATTTGCAATCCTCTCAGAGAATAGAGTTTCTTCAGCTGGACTTGAAGCATTATTAAACAATAAAGAAACACTGTTCTAACAGTCACCTGCGGGACAAGTCAGATCAAACTCACTCCTGCTTCAAAAATAAAGAGTCCTATATATAGATTGCTCACAGCCTGTATCAGCCTTGAATGTCGCTGCTAACTGCCAGCATTATAGATGTTTCTACACTGGCCAATGTAATTGAAAATCTAGGATAAAGTATATAGAAACTAAAATGCTTTATTTCCTCCAAAGTTCAGCTCATTTTCTTGTTTTTTGCATAATTCTCAAAGAAACAGGATATTTTCCTTCTCTAAAACCTTAGCCCTTATCTGCTGATGTCGCTCCTCATTCACCATACTCCAGTTTCACTGGATATTGTTATTTCTCTTGGGTACCAAAGTCTTTATACTCAGGACTCTCTGCAGTAACTGTTACCTTTAATAAAATATTCTTCCCCTACCCATCACTTAAGAAATGATGATGGTTCAGCTGCATTATTTGACATTCAACTTGTCAGACTTCATGATTTCTGTCAATGTCACCTTCTCAGAGCTGCTTCCATTCTTTGTGAAGATTTATTTCATTCTGTTTTTTTTTACAACACCTTGTTCTTTTCTTTTATAGAGAGAAATTTACTAGATGTTGATGTTTTATTATGATAGTCATAAGAGGTAAAAAAAAATTGTCCATGTCATTCATCCTGCTATACCCTGTCAGATAGTAAATACTCAAAATATCTTCACGAATGAAGATTTGTTGTCACCAAATATTCATTCTCTTGCATGGCACAGTTTAGCTCTCTCCTGTTTTCCAGGTAAAGTGAGATAATCATCATTTCCCAAATACACATCAAGCCTTCTCGATTTTCTACTTTCCTGGTCTCTCACCATAACCACCTTTTATATAAACTTGCATAGGAAAATCATTGTCTTCTGGGAAATGGTGTTATGATAAGTAGTGTACAGAACATAATGGCACTAACCTGTAATCCAAATGCTTGAGATGCTGATATAGAAGGATAAACGATTTGAGGACATCTTGGGCTACATATCTCATTCTAGGATAGCCTGAGCTATATAGCAAAACCTTGTATCAAAGAAAGAAAGGTGAGGGGGGAAGGGAGAGAGGAAGAAGAGGAGGAGGAGGCAGGTGAATGGTGCAAACTCAAAGGAAAAAATGGTGCAAACTAAAATACTTTTAGGCATTCCTTCCAAAGCACTCTTTAGTATAATTTGATACCTTCATGCCAAAGTATAACTGAGTGAAATCAATTCTATGTGGGCCATATACTATGATGCATTCTAAGTCCAATTTCACAGTAGGAGAATGGTGTTAATGACTTCCTATGAAATCTGAGGAACCCAACTAGGACTCAGGCTCATAAAAAGTCTAACTGACTTCCTCTCAGTGATAAGAGAGTGTATTTTCACATCAGTCATGATGAAGTATGTTCTTATATAGAACAATTTATCTACTGACATCATTGTTAGTTAAAAACTAAACCTTATTATTTGCATAAATGAAATGTTTCAGTCTGTTGCCTGTCAGTTGAGCATCTACATCTAAATTTTTGGAATGTATAGCAACATTTTAAAAAGTTGGAAAAGAAGAAGGTCACAACAGACCTCTGTGGTATGTATGCCTATCCTCTCCCTTGACGGTTACATAATGGACAAAGGCTTCAGACTACAACTGATTCTGGACTGTGGACTCACAATGAGTTTATTGTTGACATACACTTGTTGAAACAAACCTTTTTTTTTTTGAGACAATGTCTTGCTGTGTAGCCTAAGCTAGCCTCAAACTTATGCTGCTCCTTCCTCAGCCTCCTAAGTGCTAGAATTCCAGTTTTGTGCCATCATGCCTACATCTCTCATTTCTTGCTGATGCAACCATTGTTCTAAGTCCCAAGTATAGGAATGCACACATGCAAATATGTACATATACAGTTTTGAATCTCCTCAGACCTTAATGTCAAGTGAGAATTTTATAGATAAGGGTTCTTTGATTTAATGTAAGCCATTTACAATTACATACTGATGAAAAAACTAGCAAAAATAATATAGTAAAAAAATCAAGAAATAATTCTTTGAATTCATTAATAAAAGACAAGTGACTTAATTTAAAAACAAGCACATAATTTGAGTAGCTAACTCTCAAAGAGAAATTAAAATAACCAAGCAGCATATCAAGAACTTTTAACATGATCATTTACCAGAAAAATGCACATGAAACCACAATAAGGTTGTACTTGCATGCACAAGGATGCTCATATTCAGAAGACAGATCACAGCAAATGCTAGTAAAGATGCTGACAATTGAAACTCTCACTTGCTGCTAGCAGGACTCTACAGCAGAACAGTCACTTTGAGAAAAGGTACAAGAGTCCTTCAAAGAATTATATGTAGAGCTGCCCAGTGATTCTAGTCATAGGATCAAGTCATAGATGAAAGCTTGCTTCTACACACAAAATATACACAAATATTTATGGCAACATCACTCAAAATAGCTTAGCAGTGGAAAGAATGCAGCTACCTAACAGCAGGTGAATGGACCAACAGTATATATTCAGATAGAATATCATTGATTAATAAAAATGAAAAAAAGATACACTGTACAACAAAGATGAACTTTTTTTGTTTGTTTGTTTGTTTTGTTTTTTGAGACAGGGTTTCTCTGTGTAGCTTTGTGCCTTTCTTGGATCTCACTCTGTAACCCAGGCTGGCCTCGAACTCATGGAGATCCACATGCCTCTGCCTCCCAAGTGCTGAGATTAAAGGTGTGCGCCACCACTGCCCAGTGTAAGATGAACTTTTAATACTTCATAGTAAATGAAAGAAACCAGTTATAAGAATGACATATGACATGATTCCATTTATAGTAAATGCTTAGATTATGCAAATCCATACATATAAAAGTAGATCAGTGGTTGCCTAGGACTAGAGGAAATGGACAGATTATTATGTTCTGAAAGTAGTTGTGGTGACAGTTGCATGACAACCTACTATGAAGAGTTGAGGGCTGGAGAGGTGGCAGCACTGGCTGCTCTTCCAGAAAACCAGAGTTTAGTTCACATCACTGATGCTGGCAGCTCCAGGGGAGCCAATGCTCTCTGCTGGCCTCTGTGTGCTGTGTCACACAAGGGTCATACATACACATACAGACACACAAATATAAATTATGTAAATAAAAGCAGTTTTTGTACTTCAGGAAGGGTCACAAATTAGAGCTATCAATTACTCCTAAAGACAAATATATAAAAAGAAGAGAATAAAAACATTGTTTGAGATTTCATAAAGCAAGAGTTAAATCCTATCCATAAATCCATGGGCATGGGCTTCCCCGAAACCCACTCTTCAGTTTAGGGTTGGTGGCTTCTTTTACCAAGGAGCAGTGAGTCTGACTTGGAACCTGTGTTTTGGAGTATGGAATTCAAAATCCAGATGAAGGGGAGGTGAGATGGGCAATGAAGAACCAAGGGAATTAAATTACAGCTCATATGTTGAAGGCTAAAGTATAAGAAGTCAGAAAGAAAGTAAAAAGGATAAGGAAACTATACAGATGGACAGTTCAGTCCAGAGCTTGCCTAATGTTCTATCTCCAGGACAAAAGAGAGGCCAGAGAAAAAGAGAAGCACAAAACAAGACCATGGAGGGATGGATGTCATAAATGATGCAACACAGGAATATTTCTGATATCTTTAAGAATGTATTTATAACAGGGATACTGAAATGACCTGTGGAGTGCTTGGATTCTAGAGGACATTTATTTAATATTCTCAGGGGAGTTTTATCAAACCTGGAATTCTATACTTAACAAAATCATTAGGCAAATGTCTCTGTAGAGTATCAAGCAAGAAAGAGGAAGCCAGAGAATCCATGCAATTGAGGATTCAGCACAAGAAAAAAAGCAAACAAAATCTCAGAATGCTGATTAAGAACCTCAGAGGAGACCTGAGGACAGAAGACTGGGTGAGACAGAGCTAGGAAACTGCACCTGTGCTGAGGAGGACCTGAAGTGAACCCACAAGGTCCTTGGAAGTGAGGAGCTTGGAGACAGGAGTTTTTAGTCAGGAATTTAGTCACTAGTTTAGCCAACAAAGAGTTTTAGTGGAAGGAACATAGAGGTGCAGAAGCACACGGCTATCCCGGAGCTCTCTGGGGCTGATGAACCACCTTGCTCTTAAAAACTCATGTTTTGAACAATGTGGCAAGTAAGAGTAAGGAATTCTGATTACGGACAAAATAGTACCCAACACACACACACACACACACACACACACACACACACACACTTTCTCAGTGATACATCCCTGAAAGGGTAGCTGTAAGGAAGAGATTCTCATTAGATTCCAAAATCTACTGGTCCCTTGATCTTGTACTTCCCGAAGCCGAGAACTGTCAGAGGATATTGGTTATTTATAATATAGTGTGAGTAGGAGTGCCAAATGGAATTTCAGTCCCGGAAATGGGCAGATTTTCCCTCTCCACAGTGTAGAGCAAACCTAGGATGTGGAAGAAAAGCAAGCTTGCTCCTTCTTTTCAGAGAACTCCCAGAAAAGCAGACAGGGAGAGGGCCATTCCACCAACAATGTCAACCAGGTCAAGCCATTCCGACCCTAGAGAAAAGTAAATGAATAAATGAACCAAGAGGCGGAGGATGCACTGGAATGTTTAGCTGAGTTTCATCCTCACAGAAGAGAGTTAGGAGTTCTCTCCTGACATCAGTGAGGCAAACATAAGGAGGGATTCACCAGAAATCATCACAATGCCACGAACAGGGGAATGCAGTACATAACCTGGTGGTGGCAGAAGATAGCCAAGTCCCCATCCTTACAACAACATTTTAAAAGATACCTCTAAGATGGAGTATCAAGCAATTATAGTACACATTCGGCTGGAAGGGGTCTAGGGGGAGGGATGAGGGCAGATACCTCCTGACATTGTGATAGTAAGACTTTAGTTACCGTGCTTCATGCAAAACTTCACATGAGGCTGGATCTTGTTAAGCTGCTGATACCTGGACATTAGTGGCATTCAGAAATAGCAACATCACAGCACATAGAGTTCACCCTAAGTTTTAATAGAAGGCTAATTTTAAACACTTTTTTAAAGAATGGAAAAGACACTTTATACTTGAGGTACCTCCTCTTCCATTCTCTCGAATCTGATTCACGTGTATCCCTGGGGCTCCTTATCTGTACTCATGCACCTGGTTTATCTGGGGCCTTTGTAATCCCCTGTGGCCATCTTCCCTGCCAATTCTCCACCTTGTACAAAAGGGCTCTGCTAATGTTTTCAGAGGTCACCATGGCAGCAGTCATAGAGTAGGCCCTCAGTATTTCCAGAATAAATGAGTGTCATTGCTCACCCTGACTGGGTACTTGTTTCCCCAAGTAGCCTTCTAAAATTGCTATCCTAGGACCCAGCATCTCTTCCATCAAGCTTACCATTTTTCAAAAGACAGACTCTAGTCTCTTCTTTCTTTTATTCCTCCTACTTTCTCTCCTCCCTCCATCCCTCTCTTCCTTTCCAGGGAAGCCTATTATTTTTATTATACATGGAATTCCATCTCTAGCTGTGGTCTGCACTAATCATATGCAGGCTTTCTCAGAATTGTAACAGGACATATGGCCTCTTTAGGAGGACTGGAGGCTAAGCAATGTAGCATCTCTGTGATGAGACTCTCTATAAGACAGCCTTATTATAACTATCATTTTTTCTTCCTCCTTATTCTATGACATTTGAACAATTAATTTTATCTTCTTCTCTTGTAAGTCTGGAGCCAAGGGTCTCTGCCTCATCAGGGTCAAGAGTACTCCAGGAATACTTCCACTTCAGTGAAGCCACAGTCACATATTATTGCCCTCTTTCCATCAGAACTAGACCTAAAGCAGCAACTATGCACCCCACCTTTTAACTAACCAGGGCCATAGAGTTGTTCAGAAGTGCCTGTCTCTGTGAAGGTGTCTATGGGGGTTCACAGCACAAACAAGGAAACACAAGAGCCATACAAAAGAGCAGCACCAATTACACAACTCTCTAAGTCCAGCCAAGAGCAGAGATGCCCACCCTGGTCCTAAGCCACTTCTCAGCAGCCCTCATGTTATGTTCAGCCAAATGGCCACTGATCTAAGTGACGGTCTTGCTGGTGACTGAAGGGCCAAGAGCTCAGCCATAGCTCAGCTAGAGAGTATGGGTGAGTTCCTTCTCACTGAGCCCTCACTTCTCATCTGTAACACGAAAGTGCAAAGTTCTTAGCCATTTGAAAGTTTCAGGGTTTTAAGTAAATGCTGATGGTTTCTCTAGATGTCTATTATCTGACCAATTGTTAAAAAAATTACATAAATATTGAATACTAGAGTTGAAATAAAAATTGCAGTATTAAGCAAAATATAAACATTACATCTCTTCCCTTGTTTTTTTTCTACTTTACATTCAAGTTCTTTTCCCCATGCAATGAAACTCTTTATCCTGTTTTTTCTAAATCTATTGTTCTGCTTCTCCAGTAGATGGCACCCCATTACAACTTTCAATCACTTTTTGACTAAACACTCATTTCAGGCTGCAAAACAACTAGCCAGAAAAAAAGGTAAATGTAGAGTTAAGAGAATTGGGTTCTACATACAGTAAACATTAAGTAATTCACATGTTTTAAATTTTAGGGTTTTTTTTTAGAGCCTTGTATAAACACTGTATGTACACTATTCCCATCACGCCCTCCTCCCCTCTCCAACTCTCTCATGTCCCCCTCACCCCCTGGCAAATTTATAGTTTCTCCTTTGATTATTGTGACCACATGTACATACATATGTATGTATGTGCACATGCATGTACATACAGCTGACCGAGTCCATTTAGTGTTGCTTGTACTGTAGACATGTCCATGGCCAACGCTTGGGGTTGGACAACCTCTGCAGGACTTTGTCCCTTTCTCAGCAGCCATTGACCACCTGTAGCTCTTCATCCACATGGGATAGGACCATGTAGAATGTCCCCTGCCCACGCTGTCATGTCAACTGTTGTTGCAATTATACTGGTCTTGTTCAGGCAACTGTATTATTAAGATTTCAATGGTATGTTTTCCCCATCATGCCTAGGGGACACTATCTAACAAGAATCCTAGATTGGTTTTTTAAATTTATTTGTGTGTGTGTGTATGTGTGTGTGTGTGTGTGTGTGTGTGTGTGTGTGTGTGAAAGCCCAGCCTAGAGCAAAAGCATCACCAGCCCACAGGTTCTGTGGGCTCTGGGAATCTGTGGTACTGCAACCAGCCAATGGGCAGGCTGCAAGGCAGGACTGGCAGGCTGTCCAGCTCTTCCACTAGGTTCCAAGACCTTTCTATTCCAGCTCCTAAAATCTACATTAAGCCCTAATTTCCCCTCTCCATAAATGTTAGATTCTTTAAACACAAGAGTTAGGTGGCATGATTTGGTGGGTCCCTGTTGTCTGCCAGGGGAATGTAACTGAACCATTCCTCTCGATGGCAGTTTTGGAGAGTGGAGTACATCAATGACCTTTCTAAACCGACTGGGCTGAGTTAATCCTAGATGCCATGGTCTTCTAGACAATTGTCTAGTTGTATGAACAATTAGATATCAATAGCTTAACCTATTTTGAGATGGGTTTTCAGTGACCCTTCTCAGCTCCCTCTGGTGGTGGAAGCCTCTCCCACACAAAGCTGAATCTGAAGATCTGTGGATTTAGACACAGCTCTGTACTCTACAAAGATAGGAGAGTACACATTTTAGTCTTCTGGTTTACTTGATTAAGGAAAGTCTCATTTATTTCCAGGTTAGGTTTCCTTGGACAGATCTTCACTTCACTAACTCTGAATGACTCTATTTTAGCTTCCGAATGTGTTTTCCCCACAGCCTGAAGAGCCTCCTCAGTGGTGACAACGTGCAAACTAAGGTGAGAGCAGCAGACAGTCCAGTCTTTCTAGTAATTGTTGAGTATTAATTCTTTTCTAATCCCTGTTTAAAGCACCTTTCATGTGAACTTATTTACTCACTGAAGCAACTCTATGGGGTTGCTGTGATCATCGCTCACATTTCTCACAAAGTTGTCTCATCTTTTCTCATGTGCTACAAACCAGAAGAGCAAATACGTATCTCTCCGATTTAACCACACTACTTTGTAAATCAGCTGGGTCTGCAGGGGCCTTAAAGAAGCCCCAGACTCACTGCAGCAGCTCAGGCAGATCCTTGGGAGGTAGGGAGGTTGTTTAACCTCTGTAGGACAATCAAAAAACTTGTCTTGGAAATTCCAAACCTGAGCTTTTGGACGCTTAACAGTAACAGAGGGGCCAGCTTCCAAATGTGATCACAGAAGAGAAAGAATCGAGGCTGATATCATGTCTGTATGTACTACAAAAGAGGGACCGCCTGTGACAGTTTGCCGAGGACGGGGAGCTTATGAGCATGTGGGCCTAGCAAGGGATGGGAAACGTGAGACAGCTCACCTACCTTATAAAGGCACAGGGTTTTACTACGAATCACCAGGCATCTCTTATCCCATTCCACGACAGACTCTTGGCTCACTGGTGCTCACCTCCCCCACAACACTGAGTCAGGTGGATTTAACCATGATAGTCTGCATCCTTCTTAAGGGTTTCCCACTTGGGTTTAGTGCAAAGGAGAAAAATCCCTGTTTTACACTAATAACAATGAAGTTATGGAATTTATTATCATCAAAAGTAGAATTGGACTGTGAGTGGTGGTTCCTACCTGTAGTCTAGCCCTTTAGAAGCTGAGGCAGGAGGATACCTGTGAATATGAGGCTTCATGGGCTACATAATGAGTTCCTCACCAACCTAGGCTATATAACAAGACCTTGTCTTAAAAAAAGGAAGAAAAATAAAACAAGAAAGTGGAAAATATAGTAGTCACCATATTTATGAAGCATGCATTTCAGAAGTCCTAAAGATGCCTAAACTACAGAGACTATCAAACCCTATATATACTATGCTCTTTCTCTACACAATAATGATAATAATGTTTATTTATAAATTAGGTGAAATAAGAGGTTCATAGTAAGAACTAATAATGATAAAAACAATAGTAACAATACACAGTAATAAAATCACCACCACCATTACTCTCACACTCTGGAATCATTATTAGAAGAAATAAGGGTTATATGAACACAATCACTGTGACACCATCACAGTCTGAAGTTACTGAAACACTTGGGTAATCTCCTAAGTGGCTGATAGACAAGTAGAACATACACTGGAGATATGCTGAACAAAGATGATTCACATCTCAGGAGATAAGATGTGGGTTGACTCCATTTCTACTTTTCCATACTTGAATCTATTTTCTCCAAACTCTCTTAAAATTTTGTTTCTAACAGTGCATTCAATACAATTTTTTAGCTCCTACAGATATGGGTTTTAGATTGTTTTAATAACTAAATTTTAGCTATAAACTCTGTCTTAGAATGTCCTATGAGTTCCTGAGGTCACCTATCAGCACCGAAAGGAAGTGGACTTGACCCCATAAAAACTCATGACACTCTTGTTATCCAGTTTTCAGACCTATGATTTAGGAGAGTTAGAGCTTAGTACTAAGTCTTCAACCACTTAGATACCAGTTCTTCTAGATTAAACTGGGAGTGACCCTTGTTCTTGTTGACCTCCTCCAAGAACAACTTACAAACTCATTATGAAGGGTATAGTAATGCTAAAATCCCTTTATACGCCTTGCCCTTGACTGTGTTCAATTCGGTCCCATAACTTCAAACACGGCAACAAAAATAAAAGATGGCAGGACTCGGCCTGTAGCTCGATGACAAAGCACATACTTAAACAACAAAACCACTGATGTAGACATGAACAAGCAAAATGTTCAGAAAATTTTAGGTAAACACACTGAACTAATTTTTTTAAGGGAGAGAGCTGACTCCACCCAGGCAAGAAGGTAGGCTAACTGAAGATCTTCACCTATTCCTCCTCTCCTCCAAATCCAATCCCCCCAAGTCTCATCCCCAGCTCCATAGCTGAACACCTGCAGTGGTCTCTCCTCCCCCTCTGATCCCCCTTTCTAATGGAACTTCAGGAACTTCTCCTTCAACCTTCCCTCCCCCACTCATCACATTATCTGAGCCCCCAACTCCAGCAGGCATTCCCTGGAACATGCTGGCCTAGCAGACCAGGAAAACAGGCAGTCTAACTGCAGATCCTCACCTCTTCATCCTCTTCTCCAAATCTAATCACCAGATCTCACCACCATCTCTGTAGCAGACCACATGCTGCAGCCTCCCTCTCCTCTCTGCCCCACTGCTTTTAAGCAGATCTCCAACATTCTTCCCCACTCATCCTGTCAGACTGTCCCCAACTCCAGCAGGCACTCCCTGGGAATCCACCTGCCAACTCTGTTAGCAAAGTAGGTAGGCCAGCTTCAGATGTCCACTTTCTCTTCCCCTCCCACATGTGCAGTCCCCTAGTCTCATCCCCAGCTCCACAGCAGACCACCTGTTGTGGCCTCTCCTCACTCTCTACCCCTATTCCTAGAGTATTAAGCAGATTCTGGTGGAAAATCCTGCTTTCCTTCCTCTTGTGGACCCCACAGCTCCACCCTCCCAGCCAATCCACATTGCTAAGTGTCAGCTCACAATATCTGGAAGCATATTTTACACAGAACCAATATGGGCCTCACCTATCAGGACCTCAGAAGAATCCCCTACCAGGCAAGGTACAGCCACCACACTCTCCAAAGAAAAAGAGAAAAAACAGAAACCAAGGAACAAAACATCCACCCAAAAAAGAAAGACCACATATTGCCCTGGCCAGCGGGATCCTCAACGGGGACCTAAAGGGAGGGCCTGCGAATGAGAGGGACAAGAGACACAAAGAATGAGAGCAAGACAGGATGTCTGATCAAGCTCCAAAATTTTATTTTTCTCTCAAGACATATATAGGTAGGCAAAGGGGGTTGAGAGCAGGAAGAGACTTAATTAAGGGGGTTACAAGCAGGAAGGGACTTAGGAATGGGGGTTGCAAGCAGGAAGGGACTTAATTATGGGCTGTTCAGCCAGCAGGGAATGTTGCTCTGGGGGTTATCTATCTACTCTTGTCTAACTGCCTAATTGCCTAACTGCAGCTCCTTCACCTGATATCTGAGAAGAGGTTCTGGTATCTGTGAGAAGAGGTTCTGGTGTTATGGAGACTTAAGCAAGGCCTAGATCTAAGAAAAGAGGAGCAAATCCCAAATATGGCAGCATGTGTGTCAAGGGTCACTAAGGCTTATGGCTCCCATCAACATATCAGCACCCAGAATTATAATCTTCCCAAACCCAGACACCTAGACTCTAGTGTAAGATCACAACAGCCAGTACAATATGTCCTCACTAGATCCAGCAACTCTACAACAGTCGTTCCTAAGTATTGCAGCATAGCTGAAACCTAAGACAAAGACCTTAAAACAGCCTTTGTGAATATGATAGATGTTCTTAAAGGAAAAATTAATAAATCCTTTAAAGAAATCTATGAAAACACAAACAGGAAGGAAATGAATAAAACGCTTCAAAATCTGAAAGTGGAAATAGAATCAGTAAAGAAAACACAACTGAGGGAAATTGTGGTTGTTTATCTTTGCTCTTTTGAGGGACCCACCATCTAGCTCCCAAAGAAATCACACACAGAAGCTTATTCTTGATTGTAAATGTACGGCCTTAGGTTGGCTTATTTCTAGCCAGCTTTCCTTAACTTAAATTATCCCGTCAACCTTTGGCCTCAGGAGCTTTTACCTTTCTGTATTTCTGTGTACCTTTTCTTTCCTTCTTACTCCATGTCTGGCTGTGCCGCTGGGTGGCTGGCCCCTGGAATCCTCCTCCTTCCTCTCTCATTCCTCCTTTTTTCTCCTTCCCAGATTTCTCCTTCTATATATTCTCTCTGCCTGCCAGCCTCTCCTATCCTTTCTCCTGCCTCGCCATTAGCCTTTCAGCTCTTCATTAGACCATCAGGTATTTTAGACAGGCAAAGTAACACATCTTCACAGAGTTAAACAAATGCAACATAAACAAAAGTAACACACTTTAAAATAATATTCTCCAACAGAAAATCCACAAATGAAAATTTTAGGAACTCAAAGAGGAACCTCAGAGGCAAGTCTCACCAACAGAACACATGAAATAGAAGGGAGAATCTAGGATATCCAAAGCACAATAGAAGAAATGGATACCTTGGTCAAAGACAATGTTAAATCTAAAAATTTCCTGGCACAAAACACCCAAGAAATCTGGAACACTATGTAAAGACCAAACCTAAAAATAATAGTAGTAGTAGAAGAAGAAAAAACCCAGGTCAAAGGCACAGAAAATATTTTCAACAAAATCATAGAAGAAAATTTCCCTAGCATAAAAAAGAAGATGCCTATCAAGGTACAAGAAGCATACAGAACACCATATAGACTGGACCAGAAAAAAAAAGTCCTCTCAGTATATAATAATCAAACATTAAATGTATAGAACAAAGAAAGAATATTAAAAGCTGGGAAGGAAAAAGACCAAGTAATATATTAGAATAATTCTAATAAGCAGACTTATTAGAATTACACCTGATTCTCAGTGCAGACTCTAAAAGCCAGAAGTAGCTGGACAGATGTTCTACAGACTATAAGACCACAGATGACAGCCCAGACTACTCTAGTCAGCAAAACTTTTAATAACCTTAAATAGAGAAAAGAAGATATTCCATGATAAAACCAAATTTAAGCAATATTTATTACAAATCTCACTCTTCAGAAGGAACTAGAAGGAAAACTCCATCCTAAAGGATTTAGACACACACACACACACACACACACACACACACACACACACACACACACTCATGCTCTTGTACACGAGCCACAAAAGCAAAATAACAGGAATAAACAAACACTGCTCATTAATATCTCTCAACACCAGTAGTCCCAATTCCACAATAAAAAGACACAGACTGAGTGGATGTAAAAACAGTATTTATCCTTCTGCTGCATCCAAGAAATACCTTAACTATCAGTGGTGACATTAGCTCAGGGGTAAAAGGATGGAAAAAGATATTCTAATCAAATGATCTAAGAAGCAAGCTGGTGTGACCATTTTAATATCTAAAAAAAGAGACTTGGAGGTTCCTTGTCTTGCAATGTCATTTACAGGCCCTTCCTTTTTAAAAATGTTATCTTATTACTTTTATATAATATAAAATTAATATAATTATATATAAATTATACATATATATATATATATATATATATATATATATATATATATATATATTATTCTCTCTTTTTACCCTACAGGTCCTCAGCACCTATATTATGGCTTCCAGTTTACTGTTTTTATGGGACTCTTGAGTGTGCAAACAAGTGGGTCTCTGTTTCCTGTGACTTCTTTTGGGCTCTTTTCTTTCTAATTTTTTTGTCCAATTTAGATGAGTTATAATAAGTTTCATCTTATTTTATATTTTACTACATTCCCCTAGAAGCCTGTTTGTTTTTTAATGAGAGACAGAAAGAGGGTGGATTCAGATGGGAGGGGATATGGGGAAGAACTTGGAGATCCAGAGGGAGGAGAAACTGTAACTAGAATATATTATATGAGAAAACACTATTTCCAATAAAAGAGCGAAAAAAGAAATATGTTTAACAAATGTAAAAAAAAAAACCATGTGATATATATCACTGTGTGGGTACTAGGAAGGCTGATTATTTATTTAAAAGGCAATGCCCAATATTGCTTACAATTAGGAGCAATTAAAAATCTCCTATTTTAAGAAGACTGAGAGTGGGAGAAATAGTATTTTTCAGGAAAAAACACACCAATTGTTTATCCAATTTCAAATGGTTAGCCCTGAAGATAAACAAAAAAGTAACATACAGATTGAGAAGGTTATATTTAGGAATATATATGCATATACATACGCATATATGCAAATAACAACAATTAGTGGAAAAAAGAGGCCATGAATATGGAGGAGAGCATGGAAGGGTCTATTGTAGGATTTGGAGGATGCAAAGGGAAGGAAGAAATTATGTAAGTATGTTATAACCTCAAAATTAAAAGAAATAATAAAAAAAAGGTGAGGGCTTGGACAGTGGCTCATTTGATAAAGTGCTTATGATAGAAGCAGTAGCCTGGCTTCAGATCTCCAGCACCCACACAAAAAACAAGGCACCCTAGCATGTACCTGCTATCAGGGCTGGTAGCTGGGGAGGGCATGAGATGGACAAACCTCTAAGGACTGCTGGTCAATCAGTCTAGGTGGATTCAATATGCATATGTGCAAACATATCACACACACAGACACGTGGGCACACACACACACACACACACACACACACACATTCATACACAGATAGGTACTGTTTAAAATTGCTTCCCAGACTAGAATTCTATTCAAGTCTTCATATTAGAGCCTGTCAATGGTATACATTGGGAAACTACAAATAAACTCAATTTTATATACTTTTATTAAGTATACCTTTATTAATCCTCAACAGGAAGCCTATGTGGTGGAGACATGACTGTCTAGAAATCCCCTGACCTGAACTAATAGAAGTGATCCCACACATCCACTGTCTAGTCACAGCGAAGCTTTGTCTTTGCTCAGCATCGTCCCCAGAAGCATCTAAGTCAGCGCTGGCTCAATGGAGGTCTGTGCTCAGTCTAGGGTAGAGAAATATGCTTCTTGAGAGGAAAGGCCCTTGTCCAGACAATGAGAGCAGCTTCCCAAATTTTACTTGTATACCTCTGGGATAAAATTGATTCAATCTTTTAAGATATAAAGCATGTCTGCTTAACCCATCTCAAAAGAAACTTCATTGCCCTGCTTATTTTAATAGCCATGAGATCTAGTAATGAACACCGAACTGCAGAGATTAAGCTGAGGGAAGCATTCTCC
Source organism: Peromyscus eremicus (assembly GCF_949786415.1). Lineage (NCBI taxonomy): Eukaryota > Metazoa > Chordata > Mammalia > Rodentia > Cricetidae > Peromyscus > Peromyscus eremicus. Next base: position 2,966,850 of record NC_081426.1, on the reverse strand, counting down.
CCATCATGCTTTATCCATTAAACATGTGTGAATGCATGATGATGTCGGCTTTCCTTGTGCCTGAGGCTAACCGAGTTTGAGACAGTGGCTGTCAGATGCTAGAAGAGGCATGATTTATGTTAGGGATATTTTTGGACTCTGACATACCCAGCTTCACAGGGAAGGAGTCATTACCGAATCAAGATCGTGACAATAGGCAGTTTCTCACAAAGAAATTATGTAGCTAGAGTTTTCCTGCCTGGCCCACAGTCAGGGCAAATCTTTGTCACCCACCAGTCTCACAGCCACTCAGACCTGACCAAGTAAACACAGAGACTTAAATTGGTTACAAACTGTATGGCCATGGCAGGCTTCTTGTTAACTGTTCTTACAGCTTAAATTAATCCATTTCCATTAATCTATACCTTGCCACGTGGCTCATGGCTTACCGGCATCTTCACATGCTGTTTGTCATCTTGGTGGCTGGCAGTGTCTCTCTGACTCAGCCTTCCACTTCCCAGCTTTATTCTCCTCCTTGTCCCACCTATACTTCCTGCCTGGCCACTGGCCAATCAGTGATTTATTTATTGACCAATCAGCAACACACTTGACATACAGACCATCCCACAGCACTTCCCCTTTTCTTTTTTTTTTTCAAAAAGGAAGGTTTTAACTTTAACAAAGTAAAATTACATATAATTTGGGAATCTGGGCGTAGCTTCTCTTACTACTTCCTGCTGGAGGGGGGTGCTGTATCTTATGGGGACACAAAGAAAATTTTAGGATTATGGAATAGTCCATGAGGGTGTATCGTCTGAGCCAGTTACCTTGAATCCGATCTGGACGTTGGATCATCTGGGCCATGGTGTCATCGGAGACCTTTCAGGGGGTCTTGGCTGGTCAAACCTGATGTATCTTAATCTGGAACAAATCCATAGCCTCTGGCTTTCTGTGGGAACAAAAGCAGAGTCTCCTTTCCAAAGTAACATATCCTTACATCCAAATTTTGAAGTCAAGGTATCTTTAAAATATACATATTGGTTTAACTCAGCTTCTTTTACAATCAAATATCTCTCTGCAGTTAAGAATTTCAAAGACAACACAATCCAGATTCTTTGTGTGATATTCATCTTTATGTGGCTTATTTTTTATATTAATTTTACTGTCTCTTTAAAGACTTTATTTTTTAAAACTATGTATTTGTTTATATAACTGTATATATCTCCTTTTTTGTCTCTTTCAAGCCTACGTATATTTTACACACATTGTAAACCATTACATCTGAATCTGTCTTATTGTGAATCTATTGCTTTAAACTGCAGCAGCTGTGGCTGCTGGCTCCACCCACCTCAGCTTCCCAACATGGCTACATTTACCGCCAGCTCTGGCAGCTATCGTGGGTCTATGCTTTTATCCAAGCAGCGTGTAGCCCAAAAACCTCTTTTTTTGTTTTGTACCTTCAAAGGCTAAATCCACCACGCAGCTTAATGTGCCACTTGCAGAGGTCTCATTCCCATCATACTGCAAGTCGAGCACGCAAGCTAGGAACCTACCAGTAGCTCAAACCGGCAGCTGCTGCTCATTTGAGAGAGAAAATTAGGAAGCTGTTTTTAGCTCCGTTTTAGAATCTTTTCTCAGGTTTTAGGTGGAAACTCTTGCCAACATGTTGGACGCCATTTGTAGGTAGAGTTTTCCTGCCTGACCCACAGTCAGGGCAAATCTTTGTCACCCACCAGTCCCACAGCCACTCAGACCCGACCAAGTAAACACAGAGACTTATATTGCTTACAAACTGTATGGCCATGGCAGGCTTCTTGCTAACTGTTCTTATAGCTCAAATTAATCCATTTCTATAAATCTATACCTTGCCACGTGGCCCGTGGCTTACCGGCATCTTCACATGCTGTTTGTCATCTTGGCGGCTGGCAGTGTCTCTCTGACTCAGCCTTCCACTTCCCAGCTTTATTCTCCTCCTTGTCCCACCTATACTTCCTGCCTGGCCACTGGCCAATCAGTGATTTATTTATTGACCAATCAGCAACACACTTGACATACAGACCATCCCACAGCAAAATTACCTTTGAGTTACTAATGACTCTGTGAACCGAGTTCCAGTCTTATCACTCACCCACAGCTTCTGGGCATGTGAGCCCACAAATTTTCATTTGTGTTTATTCCACTGACAACATGTATCCCATTCCCAGTTGTCCTTCTCTGGTCTTACTGGCATTGTCACTGGGAACCATGGAAATAAACAATAACATCAGTGAAGAGCCAGCTGCCAGGCTTGGCTCACCATTCACATGCTGTCCTCTCCAGCCTGGCTCTCTCAAAAACAGTGACTCAGGAACACTCTGGTTACCCATGGAAGAACACATTTCTAGTCATAGGCCAACTGCCATTGCCCTCACTAGGGACTACAAAATGGCTGTAACTGAATGGAAATTGCAGGCTGATGTGTGACCCGGGTTTATAATACTGTCCCCTCAAGGAATTAAAAAGAGCAGCAGAAGAGAGTGGAATGGATTTGTGGTTATTTTTACAGAGGATGCATATGTCAGAACCAAACTGCCCCAGCCTGTGCACCTTAGCAACAGCTACAACTTCAATGTGGGATTCTGGAGACTATATACTTGCCTGGGTATTTTAGCATGGGAACATGTGAATAAATTATCCAGATCTGAAACTCTGGCATGGATCTTAATGCAAGTCCATCTGACTTCCTTGAAACTTCTGCCTTCTCCAGAAGCTGTCCCTCACAGATGCAGGAATATTACATTTTCCCATTTGTAATCACCTCCAACTTCCATATTCTGCACTCCATGCTGCCCTGGTGTCATTGGTAGCATTCCTTGGATCTCCTCTGCACTCTAGCTGATGCTTAGTTCAGAACACTGGCTCCTAAAACGGGCTTCTGGCAGCATGCATTCAGAGGGGTTTCAATGATGTACATGAATACGAGAGAAAGTCCCTCCAAGGGCTCCAATCCATAGATGAGGTATTCAAAGGACTGGAATTGGCTCCTCTAGAAACTATGTAATAGTTTTCATCCCACTTCCCTCTGTCTCCTTTCCTTATCATTCGACCAGTATCTCCAAATTGCATACACACATGAAGCTGCCATAATATTCTTTGTTATACTATGAAAGGCCCCTTTTTATTCTCTTTGCTAATAGCTCCTCTGTAGTTAGAAGTTTTTCTGTGTCCCAGCCGGCCAGCAGTTGAGACAAATCTCTCCCACTCACATGTCCCAAGTAAGCTTACAAAGGCTTAATATTAATATTAATATTAATATTAGCTCAGGCTTATTACTGACTAGCTCTTACACTTAATTTAACCCATAATTCTTATCTATGTTTAGCCATGTGGCTTGGTACCTTTTTCCAGTTCTGCCTTGTCATCTTGCTTTCTCTGTGTCTGGTTGGTGACTCCTGACTCATCCTTCCTCTTCCTAGAATTCTCCTTGTCTGCTTATCCCACCTATACTCTCTGCCTGGCTACTAGCAAATCAGCATTTTATTTATCAACCAATCAGAGCAACACATATTCACAGCATACAGAGAACAACATCCCACAGCACTCCTCAAGACCACTTAGCAACCAACAAGAACCATGGAGAAATTAGGTTATGACTTTCTTCAACTCAAAGAGAAGAAATGTACATAGATGGCAAGCTTGCTCCATGAAAAGACAGACCCAGGGGTTGAGATAACATCTTCAGAAATCTGTCTTTATAACCCCTCACTAGGGAGCTGAAGCATGGGGATTACAAGCTTAAGGCCTGGCACAAATAGAAAGACCCCTGTCCCAAAAGAAAGAAAAAATCCATGAGTGGATAATCCATCACATATGAAATGCAGTGGATAACTGTATGTCCTTGGACAGAAAGGAAAGTGTTGCATTTTTCTAGCTCAGGTTAACTAGAATATCTTTTCTATGTGCAGCTATAAATAAAAAGTCATAACCACAAAAACTAACACAACCTTAGGCCTATACATCTAGGTTAACACAGATCCCACCTAGGCCTTCTGGACATCAGATTCTGGTTAATGCTGTTACAGAAGGAGATACTATAATATTTGACAGTGGTGATAGACAGGAAAAATATTACAGGTTCAAGCCATGCATAGAGCCACGGGTTAATCTTATCAATCCATTCCTGCCATCCAAACTCAGAAACTGAATCTTGGAGTCGGTCCCTCCACATATGCTCAGCTTCATGCAGACTGGTTTCAGGCACAGTACAGGGGAGTTCATTGCTGCTAATCTGCATAATCTTGTCCACACTTTCTGTTTAGATACTATAGATAGGTTTTGGAGCACAGACCAAATGACTCCTATTCTTGAGGCTGGTTTAGCCTCACTCAGGTCTTGTGCTAGATGAGTACCATTCTAGTTATGGTGTGAGACTCTGTCACAGCCATAGCTGCCACCTTAGAGAACTAACTGGACATTCAGAAAATGGAGCTGACATTGACACAGCCCTGCTTCATGGCAGCTTTGTATTCTGTGACTCTTATGTGCCTGGTGGACACCTGATGAAATGGGAACTGTTTCAAAGGAGTAAACAAGAGATTTGAAGAGCTAACTTTCTAGCACTTTTGAAAACCCAGGCAAGCAACCTCAGGTGTATATTCTCTTCATCAGTATAAGAACTTGTTATCATGTCCTACTCCACCCTCTTGTCCCCTATAATCTGTATTGGGGTTCCTTAGAGGAACAGAAGGGACAGAGTGAACATATATTAAACTAGGATTTATGAGATTGCCTCACAAGGTGCAGTCTGAGAAGTGCAGCGATGAGTGTCTCACACCGAAAAGCCAATAACCTGATCAGTCCTACAGACAGACTGACACAGCAGTCTCAGTCTGGTACTGAAAGCCTGGAGGAGTCGTGGAGAGTCACTGGTCTTCAGTCCAGGGTAGCCTAAAGCCTTTAATCCCAGGGAAGCAAGCAGCAGCAGCAGGGTAGATGAACTCACCCATGATGGCGAAAGTTCTCTCCTGCCACCATTTAAGCATGTCACTGCTGTCCATTGTGTGTAGTGTAGCAGTTGGATTAGCTTCCCAGCCTAGATTTCACATCCACCACTTGGTGAAGTTAGCAGTCTCCCTGTAACATCCAACCTGCTGTAAACTCTTACTCGCCTTTTGCATTTTTCATCCCTGTGTAGCCATTTCCCTAAAGATCTAGAAAATTCCTTCTCTTTCTGCCCAGGCAAGACGATTCTTGTTCTGTCTTCTCGTTTCCTCAGCAAACAATCTTCTGAAGACCTTCAGCAGTTATTACTAGTAACTGTACTTGCACCTACAACACTCTTGTGATAGACATGTTATATGTCATCACTTTTCTTTTCATTTTGTGAGAACTATAACCAGCAGCATGTAGCATGGATCCTCACTCAAAAACAAAAGTAGTTACAACACAAAGAAGCATTTTTTTTTTTAGTGAGAGATAAATATCCTGATGGTGTCCTTTTCCTTTGTTTTATTTAGTTCAAATGAACTTGATGATTAGAAACACAAATATATCACAATTTTCTTTTTCTATTATCTTAATTCATTAGACTTTAAACCATATAAAATACCACTATATCATTGTATCTGATCTCATTGTAAGTTAAAATCATTTTGTGTTCATTTATTGAAAACTAAACACAATGAATGGTTCACCATTACCTCCCAAAATTGATGATGAGGATAATGATGGTGGTGGTGGTGGTGGTGGTGGTGGTGGCCTAATGAGACGCTAAAGCAGCAAACTCACTCTGAATAGATGGATTCAGGGGAGCAGATAATTCAGAACTTTGTCTTCCTTTTTCAGCTTTCTCTGTGGTGCCTAAGAAGGTCATTTCCAGCTCTAAGCTTACATCATTCTAACAGCTGCTGAACCTAGTGAGAGGAAAGCAGCTGATTTCCTAATTCTAAGGAGAAACCCAGGGTGGGCTCTGATTGGCCAACTTGATCATCTTTAAGCAATTTATTATGACCAGCCATTCATTATCAGTAGGTATCCAGGTTATTTCCACTATTTTGGCTTTGTAGCTTGGGTTTGGATATCATGTAGCACAAAGGTCAGCCTTGTTACTTAGGGTGATTTTGAACTTCTAACCCTACTGTCTTTACCTCTACTGCTAGCATAACAGGCATGTACCACTATGCCCAGTTTATTTGATGTTAGGAATCAGACTTAGGACTTCATGCATGCGAGAAGAGCAATCTATCATCTGAACTACATTCCTAGGCCCTGATTTTTATTATTTATTTATTTATTTATTTATTTATTTATTTATTTATTTATTACCTTTGTTTTATTTTACTATTATAAACAATGCAGCAACAAAAAGATAACTAATAACTTAGACAATGAATGATATAATCGCTCCATGAATGACAAGGGAAAAATACAGACAATAACTGTTAAAAGATTTCAGAACATACTTTGGTGCAATAATAGAGAAAGGATTATGGATTCCAATCATCCCTAAAACACTTGAGAGGGACTTCTCATTTGGAACTAATGGCTGTATCACCAAAATCAGGCAGGTCAAGGAGCTCAGCACAGCTATGATTATGATTCCCAACCACACTGATTTAAAAGCTCAACTTAAATAACTATGTCTATAATGGAGAAATTTCCAATATTTACTAGAGAATATGAATCAGGACTTTTCAGAACCATTACAATGATATTCCCTACATGTAGCTATTTTCAAAAGATATTTATAACTGTACATGTGGAGTAATTGTACTGAAGTGGTCCCTGTCCAGGCATCACTCTCAAAAGCAAATGTATTGAAACATGGTGTTTAAGTGCCAAGACTTTGTTTCAAACAAAATCATATATAAAATTCCAATACATAAAATAAATAAAGTGCTAGGAAGGTAGTTCAGTGATTAAGAGCACACACTACTCTCACAGAGGACCTGTGTTCAGTTCCTAGCACCCACATCAGTTGGCTCACAACTACCTGTAACTCTAGCTCCAAGGCCCAACACACTTTTCTGGTCTCTGCAAACGTTTGTCTTCAGGAACACACAGCTACACATAACACAGATAGACCCTACACACAGTGCACACACACACACACATAACACAGATAGACCCCTACACACAGTGCACACACACACACATAATTAAAAGTAAAACTTGATAAAGTAAGTACAAGTAGGATAATATATAAATTGCTGAAGTAGAAGGCTATTTAAGAGCAGCAGGATACAGACGTGGGGACACAGCCCTCTCCCACTTGGTGGTCCCATAGTAGTGCTAATGAACTCCAGGGGCTTCTGGAAGAACAGTTTGAAAGCAGATCTGATGCCTCTCAGCACCAGGCTCTTGACTACAATTGTAAGACAGATTATCTGATTCAATTTATTACGATACACAAATGTGAAGAAAATCATTTAAAATAATAATAGTGTACCAAGACTCTAAATAGCAGTAACCCAAGAGGACTACCCATATCATAATCAGAAGGAAGTATAGCCAGTGTTTTGATTTTTGTGTACTAGCAACTTATAGCAATTGCCTATGTGCATATTCAATTTTTAAATACTTAAAAATAGTAAAAGTAGGGCTGGAGAGATGGCTCAGTAGTTAAGAGCACCGACTGCTCTTCCAGAGGTCCTGAGTTCAATTCCCAGCAACCACACGGTGGCTCACAACCACTTGTAATGAGATCTGGTGCCCTCTTCTGGCCTGCAGGGACACATGGAGGCAGAATACTGTATACATAATAAATACATAAATCCTAAAAAAAATTAGTAAAAGTAAAATAGTATTTTGTTTTAATCTTTGCATTGAATTATGCTGTTTTCTTTCCTTGGTTTCTCTCTCTTCTTCCACCTCTAAGTAACCCTTGTAACAGCTTGTTCTCTGTTATTCTATACTTTTATGTAATCCAAACTTATGTAGACATATGCATAAATCTACAAGGAATGACAATTTTGTTATTAATGCATATGGAATTATTGCATAGTAGATATTTCTTAACATGCTCACTTTCCCACTGAACAGTCATCTGTTAAAACCCCTCCCGTTAGGCTAGGATAACATCAGTCTATTCTTCAGTATAATAGTCCATGATACAGACCTGCCACAATGTATTCAATAATTTCCTACCAACAATTTGTTTCCATTTTGGTTTTTTTTGGTCTGTAATTTGTTTGTTGTTTTGTTTTACTATTAAAAGCAACATAGCAACAATTATTTTTGTACACAAGTCATTAGATACAGCTGATTTTATTCCCAATATGAGATGACTAAATGAAAGGATATACAAATTTTAAAATTTGACAGCATTGGGTTGTCTTTTTGAAAATATAATTTATAGTTTCACAAGTAATGATTAAGTTGTGGACAAATTTGCTAAATTTGCTCCGTATCCTCTAACACTGAGTATTATCATTCTAACACATTTTTATATTGTACATATTACTTTTTAAAATAAATTTTTTTATTTACTTATTTTACAGCCAGCCACAGTTACCCCTCCCTCCACTCCTCTCAGTCTCCCACTCTTACCTTACCCTTCTGTTCTCACCCTCAACCCACTCCTCCTCCATTTCTGTTTAGGAAAGGGCAGGTCTTCCATGAGTATCAACAAAACATGGCATATGAAATTGCAATAAGACTAAGCATTTCCCCATTCATTAAGACTGGGCGAGGTGACCCAGTATGAGGAGTAGGGTCCCAAAAGTCAGTAAGACTCAGAGTCGGAGACAGCTTCTGTTCCCACTGTTAGGAGTCTCACAAGAGGACCCAGCTATACAACTGTAACATATGCAGAGTGCCTAGGTCAGTTTCATGCTGGCACCCTGGTTATTGGTTCTTTATAGTGGGTCTTCATGATGAACACAATATGGTTTGCCATTGTTTTTTACTGGTATACTCTCCAGTGCCCGGACCCCCCCCAAAAAAAAATCAATGAACTGATTCCTAATGATGTTCTTCTGTACTGATAGATGGGTGGTGCCTAGTCAGTCGCCATCAAAGAGGCTGCCTCTGGCTACTGAAGGGAGTGGGTGCAGAAACCCACAGCCAGACATTAGGCTCAGAGAGAGCCCAGGTTGGAGCTCTCCATTAGATCCCTCCTTTCAGAGCTCAGGGAACCCCTTGGAAGAGGAGGAGGAGGAATTGTGAGAGCCAGAGGGGTTGAGGACCAAGAGAGAGCACAGCCCGAGGAATCAACCAAACAGAACTTATGGGGGTTCATAAATATTGAAGCGGCGATTGCAGAGCCTTCATGGGGCTAAGCTGGGTTCTCTGCATATATGTTACGGTTGTTGGCTTGATGTTTTTGTGGGACTCTGAAAAGTGGGAGTGGGGGTGTCTTTGACTCTTTTGCCTGTGCTTGGGACCCTTTTCCTCCTACTGGGTTGTCTCGCCCAGCCTTGATATGAGGGTTTGTGCCTGGTCTTAGTGTATATTTCTTGTGTGGTGCTCAGTTGATGTTCCTGGGAGGCCTGCTTTTTTTCTGGGGAGAGCCCAGGGTTGGGGAGTGGATCTGGGGAAAAGAGGAGGTGGAGGTAGACAGGGAGGAATGGGGGGAGGTGAATCTATAGTCATGATGTACTGTATGATAAATAAATAAAATAAAGAAATAAAAATTAAAAAATAGAGCTGGGCGGTGGTGGCGCACGCCTTTAATCCCAGCACTCAGGAGGCAGAGGCAGGTGGATCGCTGTGAGTTCGAGGCAAGTCTGGTCTACAAAGTGAGTTCCAGGAAAGGCGCAAAGCTACACAGAGAAACCCTGTTTCAAAAAACCTAAATAAATAAATAAATAAATAAATTTTAAAAATCCTGAATTCTCTTTTGTGGTGATGGCAATTTTCTTTTCTTTTCTATGAACTGCCAATTCATTATCTTTGCCAGTTCTTCTATTGCATTGTTAGAAGTTCATCTGGGCCACGTCTATGTTATAAATACTTTTTTTCTAAGAGCTTATTTGACTCAAAATTCCAAGATAAGATAAATTAGAATATGGGTCAGCAAGATGACCCAGTGGGTAAAGGCACTTAACATCAAGCCTGAGAAAATGAGTTCATTTCCCAGAGCCCACAGGGTAAAAGGAGAAAGCTGACTTCCACAAGATGTCCTCTGACCTACAGGCACATCATGGCATACTCACACATGCATGTGCACACGTGTGTGCATGAACACACATGCACAGACACACACACACCAAATAAATGTAAAATGTTTTTAAAAGGATAGATAAAAATAGAAAATATAAAATAAAGCATATAGAATTTATATCACTTATTATATAGTTAGAAATTCAATATGTGTGTATATATATGATTAGTGTTTAAATGTGGCCCTTAGAGTCACATGCTGAAACCTAACTCCCAATGTAATGATGGGGGATTGAATGAGAATGGCCCCCATAGGCTCATATGTTTGAATTCTTGGTCCCTAGTTAGTGGAACTGTTCAGGACAGCCATGGCTCAGGCACTTCCATCTTTCTCTCAGAAATCAGAGGAACTGTAGAAACAAAAGTCCAGGGATTTAAAAACCAAGAGGCAGCTTGGGTAAGACCTATGTCATGGTGAAAAAGAACATTTGTCAAACTTATCTGTCATAGCATGATATTCACCCTTCCACAGAAATTTTAAAATCCTTCCCATAAGTGGACAGGCAGCAGAATCCTATTGTTGAAAACTCAGAAACAGATGTATATGTTTTGTCCCTGTGACACGGGAATCAACAATGATTTAGACACTTTTTATGTGACAGGCACCGGCAGACACTGTTAACCTCCCATGCCATGTACTGTCCGAATGTAACACTTACCATAACAACTTGTAATGTAGTGATTATCACACCAATTCCTTGAGAAGTCGAGGCTCAGAAAGGTTAAGCAGATTTCATCCTTAGAAGGCTGTTTGCAGGTGTTCATTGTAGGTAGCCAGAGGTGAAAGAGACAGGATGTACCCAGTCATACAGCTGGGTACATCAGTGCAAGGGTAAATTCCAAACCAGATTCTTATTCCCAGGCTTTTCTTTCCTCCACACCCACTAAAAACTCAGCACATAGAACAGAAGACTAACTAAAAAGAGCATCTCACAAAGCTGCACACCTAATAGGATCCAAGCTATTTTAAAATAGAAATATATAATTTAAAAATTAATTTAAAAACATTAATATATCATCTATGTTGGGGAAAATGTAATAACCATGATAATAATAATAAAATCAAAGTGCTTACTACACAGTGGGCACATTGCTAAGGACTTTACACGAGCTGTCCCAATTAAGACCTCATTACAATCACTCAAGTACATACAATTATTTTTTGAGGAGAGAAAATGGTAAATGATTTGTCCAACGTTACACAGACTGTGAGTTCTGGGCCCAAACTGAACCTCAATATACAAAGACTTCTCTTACAACAATAATTTTCTGGAATTTCTCATGGGTAAGTGGACATGTACTTATATTTTAATCAGATAAAAAATTAAAATTAAAGTTAAATAAGAGTCAAGTTTTCTACACTATGTGGTCATGCAGCAAAACTTGAAAACCAGTGATAGATCTCTCGAAAAGGTTAATGTGTGCTGTAAGGCCTCTTATTCTTAACCAGGCTATGTGTCTTCGAGATCACTCTGTCCTGCAGTCACCTTCTCCAGACAGAAGAAGCATGCTTCTCCATGAGTTTAGCTCATGCCCTCCTGGGCATCATGTTGGATGGTCTCCTTTAGAACCAGGCCTGTAGCTGTAGGTCAGTAATATGGTCATGCTTGACTAGACTTGACCTTCTCCTTTTTTTTGCAGAGACTCTGACATCATGCCTCTTTCACCTCTGGCAACCTACAATAATCACCTGCAAGCAGCCTTCTAAGGATGAGATGCAAAGGCACAAAACTCACAGTTACCACTTCTAAACTACAAGGCAAACTACCAGCCTTATTTTCACTTGACCAATTGGTCTGTTCTCGCCTTTTTCCTAAGCTCAGGACCATACACTGACAGAGTCCTGGATCTTCTTGGCTCCATAGATTTCCATGTTCGTGTGTATGTTCCATTAGTAGATAGTGTGCTGGGTTTTCCCTCATCACTCTGCTCCCTGTCTCTCCCTTGATCATGGCAATGTTCACATCTTCAACTGAGATGATTATGCCTCCCAGACACACTCAACACTGACCTTCAGACTAAGCAATTCTGAGAGCTGAACTTACTTCTGCATCCCACTGCCAAATCATCAGTGTACAACTGCTCTGGACTTCCACGTTCTTCTGGAGGTCTCACTGGTCCTCTGGATCCCATGTGAGGCAGGCTGAGTGGAGAGGTGCTCAGGACAGAGGAAGCTTTCATTTAGAAAAGCTTTCACGGATTTTAATCTTTGAAGACTAGAAGATTTCTTTGGTTTGTTTCAGTGAAGCTATAGTGTATATACAATCCCCTAAGAATCTTACAACAATATATCTTCTGAGAAGCTAATATGTTATGAAGTGGGATGTATAGGTGGTATCTTCTTGAGGGCCACAAGAATATATTATAGAGATTCAGCTGTGTATTAAAGCTATACTTTGACCGACCAAGGATCTGTCAAAAGGCAAGCCATTTATTGTGAGTATTTGGTGTTATCCAGCTCTTAATATTTCAGCTGTCTTCTGCTATGAAATTCTTGTGTGCCCAAATATTTCCCAGACCATTTGACAAACAGTTCAGCTCCTCAGACCTGCTGAACTTCTAGGTAACTAACTCCCCCAGCTCACCCTAGGTGACAAGCTGGCTGGAGATGCATAACTTTGTTTCTTGTGCTAATGAAGCTCAGATCATCCCCTTCCTCCATGCCTATGGGCATGCCAGAGAGATCAACTGAGGACAATAAGGTTTTTTGCATAATCAGGTGCAGTAAGGACTGGAGCGGAATTCCAGAGGCGGACATAGAACTATATGGCCAGAGGCGGACATAGAACTATATGGCCAGAGGAGAGGAGAGGAAAACAGAGGTTCAGTAGAGGGTAAAGCAGATCTCTTATAGAGTTTATCAAGGTCAGGGGTAAGGAGCCAGGAAGGATATAGATGGAGGATGAAGGGATGGAGGAAGAAGATCAGGTCAAAAGCATAAGAGTTTACTAAAACTATGAGTACAGGAAAACTGGGCACAGAGAGGAGCTGAATGTGAGGACAGGGCTGAAACTGTGGAGACAGAATGGGCTTAGAAGAATAAAGTGAATGGACTAAAGAACTCAGGGTATCTAGATTCATTCCCGTGCTGCTGGTAGTGTCCCTTCTGGGCCCCTGGGATAGTGTAATATTAAGGTTGGTCCTTAATATTATACAAAAGTATCTGATACTAAAGAAGTTTGAAAAATTCTGCCTTCATCTCCCTTATTGAAGTTACACAGTTCACTTTACGGTCACCAGGAGTCTGGGAATACTCTAGTAAAAACTTACTTGCCTGGCTTTCATTCAGTGAGTCTCAAACTTATGAAATCAACTCCTTCTGCCTCAGGACACCTGTGGACCTAATATCACACACCAGCATTCACATACCTATTTGGAGAATTCTGGTATCGAAAGAGTGGGTAAACCAAAGTGATCATCCAACTTACACCTCTAGCCAGACACATAGAGTCAGCTTGAGCCTCATTTTCTTCCTCTATGATGTGGCAGTTAGATTAAGACCATTTTTTTTTTTTTTAATTTTCCGAGACAGGGTTTCTCTGTGTAGCTTTGCGCCTTTCCTGGAACTCACTTGGTAGTCCAAGCTGGCCTCGAACTCACAGAGATCCGCCTGGCTCTGCCTCCCAAGTGCTGGGATTAAAGGCGTGCGCCACCACCGCCCGGCTTAGATTAAGACCATTTTTATTTATTAGTTTATTTTATTTTTCAAGACAGGGTTCCTCTATGTAGCCTTGGCTATCCTGGAACTTGCTCTATGGACCAACCTGGCCTCAAACTCAAAGATTCACCTGCTTCTGCCTCATGAGTGCTGAGATTAAAGGTGTGTACCACCATATTCAGCACTAAAACCATTTTAAAACTACTCCCGAAGGAACCTAAAGTGTCTGTGGATCAGCCTTGGGAGCTTTGCCCAAAGGATGAATACAGAGACTGTTGCAAGTCCTCCAAACGAGCTGACTCCCAGCCACTGAGCAGAGCTTTTGTAAGAGAGCCTTCCTTTGAAGAAATTCTCTTGGGTAAAGAAAGTCTGGGAACAAAATGAATGAAGAGGAAGAGGAATATGAGATACAGATTTCTTGCTCTTCTTCCTAACTGGGCCCTGTCCGTGATGTCAGTCTCCAAGACTGATAACAGGTTTAGCCACTCCCCATCAACCTCGTCTGCCATCTGAAAGCTGAATGTGACAATGTCAGTTACCCAGACACCACCACTAATCTAGAACTTCACACTGGAGACATATGGATTACCTGTGCTTTATAGAATATAGATCACTTGGCTCAGCCTCAAACATATGGAATCAGAATCGGGAGAGAGCGGGACCTGAGTGCTTTAACAGAGTTCCTGGGTGAGTCTTAGGTTTTACAAAGACTAAGGTCCACTGCCTGATACTTGATGCCCCCTCTCCTCTGACAAGGTTTAGTTCCTCTGCGTTGGTGGTAAACGACAGCAACTTCTACCACACGTAAGTGGCACATGCACTACAAGCAAATCAAATAAGGCTGCCCAATGGACACTAAGAATAAGGCTGAAAGGCAGGCTTGACACTGATCATTAGGAAAAAGAAGTCTGAAATGCATGTAGCTGTTTTGCTCATAATAAAGCAAGGGTTCCTTTGAAGGTGTTACAGTGAAGGTGGGGGAGCAGAGTCCTGCAGGTACTAATGGCCAAGAACAGGGAAAGTCTGGCTGAACTCCAGGACACAGGTCAATGCATGGCTGGGATTTGTCTTGTCTTTTGTAGCACGCTCTGGCTGAGTACTGATGTATTACTAGCTATGTTCTCAGGAACAGAACAAGTCTATTCAAGGGAAGAAAGGCACCATTAACCCGCTACTGCTGAGTTGCTTTCTGCTTTTACTCTCCCTGTAAAAGTCACTTGGAAAATACAAACTGTCTTTGGGGATGGTCTCTTCCTCATCTCCAAAGCTACATGACAGAGCTAATAAGGGGGACAGTCCCAAGAACACCCACTACAAAGAACCTGCAACTTCCCATCTGCATGGGACTGCTCCTTCTAGTCTCTGGGAACTAAATACTCCTCCCCACAAACTTGTGATGGCTCAGAACTTTAGAAGTGAAGATTCTTTTCCCTTTGAAAGTTAAACAACAAGAACCAGATGGGTTCAATAGCTGCTTCCTTAACTGGACTCCATCTAATTCCTGACAGACCAGAGGACAAACCATGACAAAAACCATCAAAGAGAGCCCAAAAGCTAGCTGTGTTTCCTTCCAGCCCCAAGAAGCTGGCCTGGCTTCTCGACCTTAGTGATACTGTTCGACCGTCTATATCCTATTCTCTCCCCTTTTCTATTACCTGCAGCATGTGATGTAGAGAGTAAGCCGTAAAGTCAAACAGACCGAGATTGTACCCTGCCCTGCAGTTAGCACACTGGGCAAATCGGATTGCTTTTAAAGTGGAAGGCTGATAAACAAAGCAAGGGTTGCCATGGTATAATAGATACAGGGTCTGCCTTGTGAGATGAGCACAAAACTTCAGTGAGTGGTGACTAAGCAGTTCTTAGCCCTGGGCCTTGTATACACTGAGACACTTAGTGTGCTTTTATATGTGCACTTCCAAATTCAAAGTCCAAACCCTTCCTAAATGACCAGAAGTTATTGAATTGACTTGAAGGTCTTGGAGAAGCCAAGGAACCTAAAAGAGAACAAATGTAGGCATTCTACTTACTTTTGCAATATAAATTAAGAAGAGCAGGTCTTTGAAAGGAGGTTGGAGTGTCCTTTGCACCAGCTGGTATATAATGCAGATAAGAAAATTCTCATTTATTCTACTGATTATATATATATATATATATATATATATATATATATATATATATATATATATTGCTGATATATATTCATATATGTATATATATATCAACATGAAAAAAGCACAAACAACCAACTTTCATTCATTTAGAGAAGAAGCACATTCAGAATTCAAGATGAGCTAGACAAAAACATGGAAAGGGATCACACAGGAAGGACTGCAAGGGTTTCTGAAAGGGCATTCCTACTCTTGGAGGAAGAGCCTTGGATTCCTTCTCCACTTGGTCACAGATCCCTAAACATTCTCTTGTCTTGCCAATCTCCCTTGCCTTCTGGCTTCTGGTTCTGAAGTTGAATGAATCACCCAGAGGTTAAAATGACATCTGAGCCCCAGCCACAGGGTTTCCTGCCAGGATGTCAGAGCAGAGCCTCAGAATTTACAATTCCAGCATGCTGCTGCTGCAGCCATCAGCATGAGACATCAGTTTAAAGAACTCTCTCTCTCTCTCTCTCTCTCTCTCTCTCTCTCTCTCTCTCTCTCTCTCATATATATTTATTCATTTATATTTAAAAATTATAAAACTGGGTTAGAACATGGGGAAAAGTCAGGTATTCTCTATAAGTGCATAATTTTAAAATGGTTCATAACTCAGTGATAAACATAAGATTTACTATGACTTTTAGAAGTCAAAATTAATACAGAAATTGTAATGAACAAAATATAAAACTATAAACCTGAATTGTCACACCTCAATCTACTGCTGGTTCCAATGCAATTTTATTTTATATATATGAAAGAGTACCGTCATAACTCTAATCCTCTTGATCTTGCAAGCCTCATATATAATTTGGGGATAAGAGTTTCTACTTCCTAGCATTCTCATGAAGATTAAATGAATTAACCATCAAAGTGTTTAGAAAAGGTTCTGTTATGTATTAAGACATTTATGGATAGGAGCTATAAACATCATAATCCCAAAGAGGATTGAAACAGGATGAGCTTTGCTGTGACACTCCCACACTGGTCTCATCCAATGTGATCCTTCAATGCTGGCATTTTCTCTTCAGCACAAAGTTAGTCCTGTGTTCACTAGTATACACTGTCAGGTTGTATTAAAAACTATTTGGATCACCTACAGATGTGGCTTAGACACAACAATTTGTTGAGTACTCTATGTGCTGGGAAATTAAATAATTCATAAGCGATCTTTCTGTCACCATTACAACATCCCTACAAGGCCTGACTATAATCTGGAAAATGGGTCTATAGGAGTCCCCAAACATCTTTTATACCTTGCTTTGTGTCCTACAACTTTCCAGATGTTAAAACTTGGATTTGAGCCTCCTAAGCCATCTAATTGCAAAACTCAGGCTCTTCACCACTCAAGTCCTAGAGAACAAATTACATCTTCTGGTCATTCCATCTGGTAGCAGCTGCTAGTAGTGCAGGATTCTGAAGTGCAATCACTCTCATTCAAGGGAAGGATTGTTGGAATTGATTAGAAATATCTAGCTGCCATTGTAGCTAGGGACAACACACGGAACAGATGTTTGCAGCCCCTGCATTTTGCTATAGCAACACAGATGGTGGTAAAGGTCTCCTAATTTCATTGAAGATTATGTTTGAATACACACAACTCAAGTGACTAATGACTTCAGACCTGGGTTATAGCTTCTCCATGCATTGCCATTTAATATGCCCAGAGGTAAAGGCAGACCCTTATGTGACTAAGCCACATCTGGAGATGATCCAAAGCCATTTCTCTTTGGCTTTAGAGTTCCAGATGGACTACAGTTCTTTAAAGTTGTCTCTGTCTATCTGGCATGAGTGATAACAAGTTTCTGGACAAGGTACATGGATTTGAAAAGAAAAAAATCATTTTTGGTAAAACCTTAGAATCAAAGTGTTGACCTTTTTTCTAATTGCTTTATGTCAATAGGTCTTTAACTTCAATTCATAAGAAAGCGACATTGGGGATTTGTTTTTTAATTTTATTTTTATCATTATACTATATAATATGAAGTCTTTTTTTTTTTTTTGAGACAGGATTTCTCTATGTAGCTTTGCGCCTTTCCTGGAACTCTCTCTGTAGCCCAGGCTGGCCTCGAACTCATAGAGATCCGCCTGGCTCTGCCTCCTGAGCACTGGGATTAAAGGTGTGCGCCACCACCGCCCGGCGGGGATTTGTTAAAAAGCAAGTTTCCATATCTCCACCTAAAAGATTCTAATTCACAGAGCTAGGGATGGATCTGGGCAGAATATACTCAAATATTGCTAATATTTAAGAACAAATAGTATTATTTGTCTGAGGTTAAGTGGACAGCTACTAAGAGAGGTCCTTGTAAAGAGAATTTTGTACACAGTTATGGTGGTTGTGGTGGTTACGGTGGATGTGGTGGTTATGGTAGTTATGGTGGTTATGGTAGCCTCCTGGCAAGGTTATGGCACTGGCAGGTCATGAAAATGCATGTTTGCAAGTCCATTTTGCTTCTGACAACTCCTGGATCTCTTTCACAGCTTGGTAGAAGTCAAAAACAAAAATTTAAAATACTGCTGTTAATTTCATAATAAATATGTGACTTATTTATCTTGGTAGTATGTAGAGATATTTAGGAGAAAGGGGCCCTCTGTCTAATAGAGAGCTTACTCTGTGGACAAGCAGTGCTCAGTACACAAATGGCTTCAGAATGTTTTCAGATAATTCTGCAAACCCTCCCTCTATACTGTTCTCACTCACAGGAAGAAGAAAAAGCATGGCACATCATGGGGCTCTTGCTGTGTGACGGCAGTGGAGTCAAATTTCTGCTTATATACATATTGTCATTTGAAAGCAAGAGTTGAATCCTGTCTTCTGTCATCTACACTAATAAAATAGGAACTCAAATTTGATTGAACTGTCATTTTACTGAAAACAGATGAAAAAGATGAACAATGTTTTGAGTAATGATAGGTTTTCTATCTGTACTCCCATTTTTATGCTTTATGTGCTCAAAATTCACATTTGTAAATAGAATTGAATCAACAAAGGCTTTGGTCATCCCCTATGAGCAAATCCTTGTATTGTGGAGGACCTCATCAAAGCTAGTTTACATGAACACAGGGATTCCTACTAATAGGTAGTCCCTGGGACACTGTTGATAGATACCTCATATATTTCCTAAACTCAAAACTCCCCAACCTGGAAAACTAAAAAGAGGAGACTAGAGTCCCTTTGCCATCCTCCCTCTCACCCTCCTTCCCTCTCTCCCTCCCCTTTTATCAATCTATCTATCTATCTATCTATCTATCTATCTATCTATCTATCTATCTATCTATCATCTATCTATCTATCATCTCTGCCTCTCTCTTTCTCTCTGCCTCCCTCCCTCTCTTTCTTCCTTTCTTCTTTTCTTTCTTTTCTTCACACAGGGTCTCACTGTTTTGTCCAGGCTGACCTAGAACCCTCACTCCTGCCCTAGCTTGCAGAGTACTTGTAGTGAGAATTATAAGCATGTGTCATTATACCCAGTTTAGGATTGTTCTTCTCTAATAAAAAGCTAGTGGGTTCATATGGGTATGGTATCCCACACCTGTTCTTCCAACACATTGGTGTATGAGGTAGAAGGTTTGCCAGCCAAGGCATTTAAGGTCAGCCTGGTCTGCAGGGCTAGTAGTAGGTCAGCCAGGGCTAATAATAAAATCTTGTCTCAAAAAGAAGTAACTGACAGATGTGGCTTAATATGATTAAGGTTCCAATTGGTTTTTGCTTAAACTCATATTTAAGTACATTTAAGTTCCCTGAGAAATTTCTGAGTAGACGGTAGGAGAATGTATGTGAAATGAATATATGTGAAAGACAAGGGAGCAGCACAAGGCCCAGTTATTAATGAACAGGAAGCATTTGTTTATTCCTTCATGCCAGTTCTGCCTGTAACCAAAAGGCAGCCTTGACTTTACCATGGATTTGTTCAGTATTTCATAAATACTGAACAAATAGAAAGAAACCAAATGTGCTAACACGGGACACCAGCATTCTGGAATCTGGCTCCAGTGACTCGGCTCTTGTTCTACTGAAGATGGAGCTGTAGTTCATTAAGGAATGTTTGAGGGAAAAGGAAGGAAAAGCCAAAGCTGCTGCTGCATTGGAAAACTAGTTAATGCCATTTGTCTTCCTGACACCAAGGAGAAGCACAAGGAGAGTCAGCAGCTACATTGAGCTTGTAACGACCTTTCACCTCTGTTGACCTCTGACCTAGCTGTTTTAATCACACAGACACAGGAGCTGGACAGGGCAACGTTTCAGGAGGAGCTTTTCCTTTGTAGTGCAATAGGAGGAAAGGAGATTGAAAATAAAATCTTTCCACCAAGACAAATAGCTGCTGAGCTGCACCTGGCAAAGGGTTAACTAGAGCTCTAGGCCCTGCTTCCCTTAGCTGTGTAATTGCTGTGAGTCAGGGAAGCATTTGCAAGAGAAGCTTTGCTACAGAGATCTCATTTGTCAAAGACCTGTCAGAAAGCTCCTCTAACTGAATGGGTTTCTACAGAAACCAGGGATTGGGTTTGTTTCCCAAATGCAAGTGATCTGAACCCTCTTGACTTGTCCCTCAGCAGAAATTCTCTAGAAGATCTTCTTTTATTTATTAATACATTGTCCTCCCAATACCAAAACAAACACACCACAGACAAGGAATGGGTAGTCTGTGAAAAGTGTGTGTGTGTGTGTGTGTGTGTGTGTGTGTGTGTGTGTGTGTGTAAAATTTTGACACAAGGATTTTAAACTTCAGCATGTGTTACAATCACCCTGGAAACCTGTTCAACTGGTTGCTGACTCCACCTTGTTCTCTTGGAGTTAACCTGCGTAGGGTCCAGGTATTAGAATTCTGTCAGTTTCTAGGTTATACTGAAACTTTTAATCTGAACTGCTTGAAGGACCTGTCGTCCTCATCTACAATTTTCACTGTACACTGCCTTTCTTCTGTGTTAATAGTTTACACACACGCGCACACACACACACACACACACACACACACACACACACACACACCAGTGTAAACAAGTCCTATAGAGACATGAAATATTATTAACAGATGTTTTGAATTCTCACCTTGTACCTGGGCTATAAATCTTCCAAGCAGACATCATTGCCCCAGTTATAAGCCCATCCAGCCCAAATCTAACTCTCAAGCCCATGTTTTTAAATATTTTTCTACCTGCTTAAGTCAAAACTAACATCTCCTGATGATGTCTGATTTCCCATCAGGTAAAGGTGCTTGTCACATAAGCAACCTGAGTGTGAGCCCCAGAGTCCATGGAAGGGTGAACAGAGAGAACCAACTCCACAGGGCCAACCTCTGACCACCACATTCCAGCAGTGGCACTCAGGTCCGCTCATCCATTGTATATTCATGTACCTGGGCATGTATATGATAATAACAGAGTTTTAAAAGTTCACTGCCCTGCAAGTATCTGGACTCAATGACTTTTCTATATACATTTTGTATATACAATTGTACTTAAATATGTGTTTGTACTAATTCTAAATAGAAGAGTATAATTTTTCTTTCTCCTTACGTTACTTTGAACAACAACAAAATGTTACTCAAATATTATCAAATCAACCTGCCCCAAATAGTATTCTAGTTCTTCTTGGATACCCCAGGACCACAGGATAAGCCATGTCCCTGAAATACTGAGTCCAGAACAATCTTGAGCAGACCAAGGTCCACATGAATGTCCGATATGAGCACCACAGATTGTTTTGTTGTTGTTGTTGTTATGGTGATGGTGGTAGTGGCAACAGTAGCAGCAGTGGCAGTGGCAGGGTGGTGATTGTGGTAGCTGTGGTGATGGTGGTGGTGGTGGTGATGGTGTTAGTGGGAGTTGCGAGCTTTGGTGATGTGTCTGTTTGTTTTGGTCTTTGCCAACGGAAACAGGAGCAAGAGATGACATATACCAATAGTTCCTAAGCCTTACACAGAACCAGAATTGATGGGAGGGAATGGTCAAGAACACACACTGCTACTGTCCAGCTTCTGACCCAGCATGAGGGCCAAGGCTCTGAGTTTCTAATGTGTTCTCAAGTGAAGTCGCAAATACTGGCCCGGGACCATACTTTAAGGACTATCATTTTAGAATAACCACACCCATGATTATAACAGCCTTTCTGATCCATCCTTTATCCCCAGACTCAATAGACACTACTTGAATGCTTACTCTATATGCTACATCTTTCTCCCTTGGAGGGTAAGGCAGTAACGGGACCAGGTACCATGTAGGTTCTCATAGAGCTTGCAGCATAGCAGGGTCAGGAGACAAAAACCATAAATGTACAATGCAACAAGTGATCCAGTGAGGTGTAGTGATGAGATTTTAGCTAATTCTATGAGGAGCTAATATCTATGAGAGCAGAGGCCTAACTAGGGCAAAGGAGTAAGCTAGTGTGGTAAAGTTACAAAGACATTAGCAGATGCAATGAGGTAGAAAAATGTCCATTGTATTCTAGGAAGAGCAAGAAGAGATTGCTGGGGAGAGAACAGGAGGCAGAGTGCTAGAAGCAACTACAACAGGAGCATCTGCATTCTAAGTAAGGGCCCCAGGGGTTTCAGGTGAGTGTAGGTGTGGGAATGACTTACGATGCATTGCTTCCTAAAGCTTGACAGCTTCTCTTAATCACATTAACAGTGTGCAGAGATGCATTTGGACCATGCAACACACAATGCAGCTTTACTGAGTGAGGTTTCTTGGGCATTCCCAGAGACTGGAAATTATTCTGCTTTTAAACAAGAATCTAAGTCAAGCTTCTAACAAGTGTGGAATCAGATAAGAAGGGCCAACTTATGGTGGTATTTTAATTGTACTGAAATGTGACTTGTATGATAATAAATAAAGTTGCCCAGGGGTCAGAGCTATTAGCAAGCCATAGCGAAAGCTGGGCGGTGGTAGTGCATGCCTTTAATCCCAGCACTTGGTAGGCAGAGCTAGGTAGATCTCTATGTGTTCAAGGATACAGCCAGCATTGGAGACACATGCCTTTAATCTCAATACCAACCATAGAAGACCTGGAGGTCTGTACAGACAGGCAATGACTAGGAGGTCATGTGGTTGGGTTTACAACCAGTGAGAAGGCAGAACAGAAACTCTATAAAAAAATGTCAGGAAGTAGCTCTCTTTCAGAGAGGTACAGCGACAGTGAAGGGTAAGGTTTTTAGCTCTTAGCTATTGCTCTGACCTCTTGGCTTTCATCTCTGTATTGGCTCTGTGTTTCTTATTTAATAAGATGGTTGGTTACATCTACACCAACTCCTCCTGGTGAGGATGACAGAATTGTTATGTTTGGTCACAAAGGCAGATGTGAAGAAAGAATGGAATTTACATGAACACAACAGTAAATTCACTCTTACACATAGTCTATGTGCATTGAATAGAATTTTGTGTATGAGAGAGAGACGGGGACAAGGAGAGAACAAGCAAGACTGGGTGGGGGTGTTACTGGCTAGAGGCAAACAGCTGGAGAACTCAACCCTCAAATTAAATAAGTTCCTGAAAAAGTAAAGGTGCAGGGTGGAAAATGGAGAACCAGAACCGAGACTTAGCAGGGAGAGATGATGACGGTAGAAGAGATAACAGCGTTGATAACAAAGGACCAGAAAAGCACAACACCCATCAGCTTTTGGCCCAAACTCAGCTACAGAGCTGAGATGAACACAAAATAGGCAAAGGTTAGTTCTCTCGTCCTTCAAAAATATGGGTATGTAAGCAGCTGGCTTTCTAAAAGGGATCCCCGTTCACAGAGAAGACTTTATCCCATAAATAAGTCAGACTCAATTATTTAATATCAAAACAATGTCTTCGCTTCTAACTAGCACAACTGCCAATAGTCAGAACTGCACATTATGAATCACTCTTTGCCTCTTCCTCCACTTTCTAATTTCCTGCTAAGGAGACAGGGCTGAATGGGGTCATTAATCTGAATTAGAAATACTGTGACCTGCTCTGCACTTCCCTTGCTCACACTGTGTGGTAGAGCTGGAGCTGTGGCGGTTTCGCTTTACACACTGCTCTCAGGAAGAGTTGGCATGGGGGAGATGCTAGCTAGTTTCATTTTTAGGCTTCTGTCTCTCCTCAGCTGGACACTGTACCACCCATTTACTGTTCCAATTGCTGTTTGGACATCTCACATTGGGCTTCTAAATTATCAGTACTATTTCAATTCTTTAATGTTGCTAAATTACTAACTTTGTTTAGTCCTTTCCCAGAACCCTGAAAGTTTCTCTATGAAGTCTAAAATAGTGCCTCCTCCTACCAGACAAACATCTTAACTATCATCAGCATAACAAAGTAACTGAGATATTTAAATTATAAAGGGAAAAATGGTTCACAATTTGGGACATTCCAGTTAAAATATGGGCTTTCAGCCTCTAGTATATGGGTTGAGTGGCGGGAATACATGATGGAGTTCATTGCAGAACAAGCCATTCATCTTGACCAGGAAGCAAATGAAAAAGAGGAGAAGCCAAAGTCTCCAGAAAGAGGAAGACACCAAGGTCTCATAATTTCTGCAAAAAGCATACTGCCAGTAATTCATTGACTGCTTACTGGGCTCCACCTCCTAAACCTTATACCGCCTTCTTTAGCAGCATCCTGAATACCAAACCTATAACACCAGGAACTATGAGGGACACTTATCCACACCAGAGCAAAGAGATGTGTGTTTTTTAATTGCTGAACTTATATCATTCAATGGGTGTGAGGGTTGTCTCCACCATCATTGGGTATGATAGTTTCCATCAACAATGGGTGCAATGGTTAATCTGCATCATCAATGAGTGTGATGGTTAGTCTGCCTCATCAATGGGTGCAATGGTTAGTCTGCATCATCAATGAGTGTGATGGTTAGTCTGCCTCATCAATGGGTGCAATGGTTAGTCTGCATCATCAGTGGGTGTGATGGTTAGTCTCCATCATCAATGGGTGTGATGTTTAGTCTCCATCATCAATGGGTGCAATGGTTAGTCTGCATCATCAGTGGGTGTGATGGTTAGTTTCCATCATCAATGGGTGTGATGTTTAGTCTCCATCATCAATAGGTGCAATGGTTAGTCTGCATCATTAGTGGGTATGATGGTTAGTCTCCATCATCAATGGGTGTAATGTTTAGTCTGCATCATCAATGGGTGTGATGGTTAGTCTCCATCATCAATGGATGCAATGGTTAGTCTGCATCATTAGTGAGTATGATGGTTAGTCTCCATCATTCAATGGGTGTGATGGTTAGTCTCTATCACCAATTAAACTGGACTTAGAACCATCTAGGAAGCATACCCCTGGACATGGCTTCAAGGGCATCTTCAGAGTTGTTAACTGTGGAGGAAAAATCTACCCTGAATATGGGTAGCATCATCCCAACCAGGAAAAAGTGAGTCAAGCACCAGTGTACAGCTCTGTCTGCTTTCTGACTACAGAAGCAATGTGACCAGTTGCCTCATTCTCCTGCCTCCATGAATCTCATTCATGATGGACTGTATCCCTTTCAACTGTGATCTAGAATAAATCATTCCTCCCTTAGGTTACTTCTGTCAGGCATTTAGTCAGGGCATGAAAAGTAACTGATAGAATGGTTATTTCACCTGTGGCACCATCGAGGGAAGACACTGAACCAATGAGGTACATCTTCAGTAAGTCTCCTCCATCACAGACTTAGAAAAAGGCCCTTGAGAGTCTAGGTGCGAAGACATCACTTCATAGTTGTGGAACATTTCTTTCACAAACATTTTATAGTGTGACCTACAAAATAAGTAAAACTTCAAGTTTATTAATTTACTCCCATGTTTAAATACTAGTGAAAATTATGATGGAATTATTGGGGCTAGTGGAAAGTGAGTGTCACCTCAAGAAGTACACCTGCAGTGGTGCCTTGTTCCATGAAACAGTCACACAGTAGAGAGCCAAGGAGCATTCCACACAGATACCTTCATCTAAAGAAAGTTTCACACCGCCACCTCTGTCCAAAGACAGCCACTCTTGGCTTGCCTCACCTCCTTTTGACTGCTGATTGACCACCTTTACTCTTACCCATTGATTAGTAGAAACAGGCCAGAAGTAAAAGTGGATTGGAAAGACCAGCATGCAGGTCTGGTAGGTGCTGAAGCAGGTACTGCTGTAACCTTCCAAGATCATCATCAAAGACAACAGCTGCATTCCCTCAGAAGGTTCTGGATGGTTTTTCCAGACTCTGAATACAGAGCTGATGGATGAGGGTCTGGCTGTCACACCTACTGGCAGCTGTCAAACCATTCTAGGACTCCAATTTTTTTCATACTTGTTTATAAAATTTTTCTTCTTCTAACTGATTTGCTTGGCCACTCCTTCTTGTACATCATAAGTGGTACAATCTCCAAAAGTACTCCATCTGTAGCTTATTGCCCAGAGCCTCCTAAAATGCCAACCTCCCCTTCTCCTTCCACATGCCCCACCTCCTCCTGAGTGACCCAGAAGTGATTACAGACAACTAGCTTTGGAGCCTTGGGCCTTGGAGTTTTGTTGCTGCTCTAGGGCTATGGAAAACTCAAATCATTTTCTGTAGTCATGAGCCCCAGGGTCTCTAGGCAGTATAATTATAAGTTAATCAGCTCCTTCCAATTTCTTCCCTTTGGGCTTGCAAAATCATTACCATGGCTTCCCTCTCTCCTCAGCTGGACTTTGTACAGCCCATTTACCTCAATTCTCATGAATCTTTTCAACTCAATATCATTAAGGGAAGGGAGTTTTATATACTTAGCCCAGAGGTACAGAAGTTGTCATTGATTGGCCACCTTCTGTTTTTGATAGGTGCCAGCATAGAAGGAGGTGATCCCCCAAGAGAAGTCTTCCAAAGGCACAGCTTCCCAAGTGCCTACCATGCAGCCAATGAACCCCATGAGCCTGGCTTAGAGACAGTTATGGAGATAACAAGGTCAGAGGCAGCAGCCATCTCTCTTGTAAGAAGGCACCAGGCAGAGAACCAGGAGAAAGCACTTTACATGGATCAGAAAGTGTGCAGCACTGTCTGAACACATCTACCCTCACAACCCTGGCTAGAAAAGTGAACACAGCTTTCTGGGTCCAGTGGAATGCTTTCACATATAGGGCGATTCTTTTTTATGGGAGTCAGTGTTGTTGAGTCCGAATCAAGTGAGCTATGAGATTCTCCTCAAGACACCTAGTAATTTTCTTCCTCTTCCTACGGCCTCAGTGGCTCAGCCTGGTCGCTCGACAGGAGGTGTTCATTCTCAGGCTGTTGATGAGGCAGAAAGAGTTCTGCCACACCTGAAATCCCAGCCCAAAGTTCAGGCCAGACAGAGCTCAATGGAGGGATGGCATCTCCAACTCTGATACTCTCAAGTTCCTAAAGTAGTGTACATATGACTCACCTTTACCTGAAAACACACAGTTCACATCTAACTTGGAGCCATATTCACAGCCCATTCCTCCCCAATGACACACACTTGCACAGTCTTCTATTTGCATTTGCAATTACGTAAATGGGCTGTTGTCAACATTTCCTTCGTAATTTCTCCCATTCCTTCTGTCAGCACTTTATAGTGAAGCAGCATCACCCTGAAGAGGACATCAGCACAGCAGCATGATGTCAGGGGAACATAAGCAGAGTCACTGGGGTCTGGGGTTTAAATTCCAGGCAGCAATTTAGTGTCTGCATGACTTTGGGAGCTATCTAAGCTTCCTAAACTTGAGTGCCTTCATGAATAAAATTGTAGCACCTACTTTATGTAGCTGGGAGGGCAGCACCATTTAATGGATACATATATAAGCCACATATGTGATTTTAAATTCTATTATGTTTTAAATAAAGGAAAGGAAATGAGTGGAATTAATACTATCTGTCTTTTATAGAACTCAATACATCAGAATAGTACTATCTCAAAACCAATGTACAAACATAAATAAGAAGTTTTAATTCCAGCACATCTTTGAAAGGTTGTATGTTGTATATTTATAGGCAGTTTGAACATGTACCAAATGTTGGGTAGTCATGGGTGACTGAAGTGTGGGGAAGAGCCAACATAAAAGATGGAAGATGTTAAGTAAAGAAAGTTCTTCCCATTTGGGTGCTGTGGCCCCTGTCTTCGTGGTTAGTATTAGGTTAGTTACTTTTCTCATTTCTCTGGCCAGACACCTGACAAAAGCAATTTAGGGGAGCTAGGATTTGTTTGGCTCACTGAGGGCAGAACGATCTTGTCAGGAAAAATGTGGTGAAAGTTAGTCCCATTTCCTGTCAAGACTCGCAAAGAAATGGATGCTCATGCTCCTTGTCATGCAGTCCATGGGATGGTACTACCTGGACTCACGGTGGTCTTCCCTCAGTTAAATCTCTGTGGAAAACATCCTCATCCTCTCTGGAAAACATGTGTCCAGAGGTGAATTTCCTAGATGATCCCAAATCCAATCTAGTTAATGATCGAATCAGCCATGGCACATATTTACAAAGCAAACTCTGAAATCACACAGCCCCAGTGCTACGAGGCCAACTGGGCGGGGGGAGGCTCTCTATGGTGGTCTCTTTCTCTAATGGGATAGCTAATGATTTGATGCTCACCTGCCTGTTCAAAGGTGGCTCTACTCTCCTGCTCTGAGCCAAACAGGCAGATACTGTCACCACCCTGAGTTGTGGGAACATCTCCTGTGAGAAGCTTAAGTAATTATTACCATCCTATGCAAACCTCTCAGGCTCTTCTTGAATGTTCCTAGTGATGGGAAGCTCACTGTGTGCCTGATACAGCCATTCCTCTTTTCCTGAGATCCATGCTGTCCCTACCTTCTACTCTTTAGCCATAATGGCAGCATGTGAAGAGACACAGAATGGGCCAAAGCCTTTCCTATGAGGCAGCCCTGCCATTGCAGCTGATGGCTCTGAAGTGCTCACGTGGCAGTGGGAGCCCCAGCTCCAGCTGTCAGTGAGTCTTGGTGATGCACCTTTCATGGACTTCAGTTCTGTGTCCAGTGAGGGCCTTAAGACAAATGGTCCCAGTGAGAGGCGACCACACCATCAATGCCACTTTCGTCACAGCCATAGCAGACCCTCGGCTTTTGATGACAAGTAGCTCTCAGCCCAGATGGAGCATGCATACTGTGGTATGGCTGGGAAGCTAGCCTAGGGCTGGAATCTGAGCCCGACGTCAAGCTTCGTCCACCTGTGTGCTGGGTGCTTCTGAAGCCTGACAGCTCCACACAGACAGGCAGGTGCTGGGTACTACCTTGACTGTCCTTTCTCCAAGAAAATAGGGTCAGTTTCCCCCACACCCTTGCAGCAGTGGGAATGCCTTTAGTCAGTTTTCCCTTTGTGTGACATGGATATTCCTACCTCACCAGCTGCAGGTTTGACCCCTTCCCTCTAGAGCTTCAAGATGATTCTCTGTCAACTGGTTAGCCTCAAACCAAACTCTCACAAAGGTCTGGTTCAAAGGAGTGGTGTGGGTGACACGTGGGAATGTCAGGCCAAGCCAAACAGGCTTCTCTAGCCATGTGTGAGAAGTGGAGCAGCTGTAAGGAAAGATTAAGCTTCACTTTGCTCCCAAAGATCAATACATCAGTCAATCCTATTGAGCTCTCTGCCCACACATGCTCATTAGCCAGAAGGACCCAGGAGGGGAATTCTGGGATGTGGGGGGAGGGGAAGGCCTCTGGTCAAAAAAAAAAAAAATTCACCTTACAGCGGTCAGAGTTTCCTTGTAGGGTCATTAGCTAATTCATGCTAAAGTGTTAATGTCTTATCAGCTTCCTTTTTTCTAAAGGAACTCTACCCAACTCGGAGTTCTAGGAACCCACTATGGAGCCTGGGTATGGAGCCTAAATATAACAGGGTAAAGGAATGAGAAGTAATGCTAAATGCAACTTTCTCTATTTTGACATCTTCCTCAGGGTTTGGAATATTGAATATTAATTTGGTTTGGGGGCTATGGTGACATTTGCACATCTTTTCCCCTCAACAAACATGGGCTACAGAGCCACTTAACCTCTGGACATTGTTTTCTCCCCAGGAAAACAAGAGTGACCCTCAGATAGAGTCGGGAGACAAAGCACTGCTAACAGCTCTTGGTTTTAAAATAGGTGTTTGTTATGACATTGTATGGGGAGGTCCTGTGGGAGGTCCTGGCGTGTAGGTGCCCCACGGCGGGTGAGAGACAGAGATGCCATGCAGACAGTGCTCAGTGGAGAGTTTTATTTGATGGGGGCGGGGGGGGGGGGGAGGGAAAGAGAGAGACAGAGAGAGACAAAGAGACGGAGAGAGAAGGGCGAGGGGTTCGAAAGATGCGCACCTAGTGGGAGGAAAGTGGAAGAGAGAGAAGGAAGGGGCGGAGTTTTCACTTAAGAATAGGCTTCTGAGTCAGGACACAGGGTGGCCCCAAGGGACGGGTGAGAATATTAACAGTGTTAGCTTTGGCTCATCCCGAATTAAATCCAGAGACTAAGAAGGAAAAGTGAACCATAGCAGGTGCCTATCCTTCCCCTGTAAGGTTTTGGTTTGTTTGTTTGCTTGCTTGTTTTAATCATCCAGGCTTCCTCTGGCAGTCTCTTATGATACCAGAATTTGGAAAGTTGTCCAGAACCTTTTGACACACACCCCTGTCCATTCACAGCCTCCCTACATTGTTGAGTCCTGTGGGCTTAGCCACTGAAATCACTTCTCTGAGTTCTCAGCATGGTAGTGTTGAGTGTTTTAACCATAGGAGCAACACAACCCTGTATGTCTTTTATGAGATTATTCTTGCCATCCAAAGAAAATAGTTTGGGATTTACAAAGGCGGCAATGTGAAAACTATAATAATACTGATGTTTTAACAGAAATAAGAGATAATGGTGGCCTGAGCTGGCAGGAGAGAGATCGCTTCCAGTAGCTATGAATTAGAGTAGGATTAGCAGGAACTTGTAGAGTTGGGTGAGGGAAAGATGACTAGTGGAGTCATTGCATCAACACATACAGATGTCATTATTAAGGCAGAGAAAGTACAGTATGCAGTGTTAGAGAACAAATTTGTCATTTTAGACACATGAGTTTTCCCATGTCCGTGAGGAGGCATGTGTCAAGTGAGAATAGGTCTGTGAGCCTAGAACTCAGTCCTGACTAGAGAGAAGTTTTGTCACAACACAAGAACTTTAATCACTACGACTCTGCAGCTCTCCTCCATGCCACCACTCATGCCAGCTCCTCTCCTGTAGACAGTCGGGTACTCCTGTATTTGTGGGGCAGTCACTATGGCAGAGCACATAGATTTCCAGGTCTCAACATGGAACTAAGGTCAACTAAGAAAAGCTATTCCAATGGAGCCTCACTCTCTGACTCCATGCTAGTACTAGCCCTTGCCCCACATGGTTCTGGGAGGCCTGTTCTCTCCCATGACTTGACTCTCTAACTACAACATGGAGACAGTTACATATTGCTCTTGTGGTGGACTGAGGGGTTCTGTGAAAAATGACATCTAGGATTTCTCATTTTTATATTTCTCCAGTTTTAACAACTAAAGATCACATGGGATGTTCTCCTGTGTACATAGGATTGCCTCCTAAGCAAAGTTTAACAAAATTTAGGTTTTATACTTTCAATGTTTCCACAGGTAGAAAGGAGATTCTGATGACCACATGCTTTGAACAAAATGGTGGTTCTATTAAATTTCCATGCTGTTGCAATGTTGTAGAATTACAGGTCATTGGCTTTCTTACCTGCTGCCAGCATGAGAACCAAGCAATGACGTCAGCATTTGCCACACTAGGGACATTTCTACTTTGTTTTAAACTACACTAAGGAGCTCCAATTTACACATTAAATTCAGTGAAACAACTTGACTGTATTTGCTGAGATAACCATTACTATCATTTGAGAAGACAAAACTCAGCACTTATAACCAAGATAGACTGCCTTCACTCCAAAAAAAACATTAAGGAGAAACTATGAAAACATGTGATGAGCTAATCACTAGCAAACAAAGTTGGTTAATTTTCCAACCAATTATCTTGATATTACTTGTGGTGTTTTGAAAGAAAAAGGGCCCCAAAGGGAATGGCACTATAAGGAGGTATTGCCTTGTTGGAGGAAGTGTTTCACTGTGGGGCTGGCTTTGAGGTCTCTTGTGGTGATATATTGTGCACCCTAATAAACTTGTCTGAGGATCAAAGGACAGAGCCAGCCACTAGATTAGACATAGAGGTCAGACAGTGGTGGCACACACCCTTAATCCTATCACTCAGGAGGCAGAGATCCACCTGGATCTCTATGAGTTCAAGGCCACACTGGAAACAGAGCCAGGCAGTGGTGGTACATACCTTTAATCCCAGTACTGGGAAGTACACGCCTTTAATCCCAGGAAGTGATGGCAGGATGGAGAAAGGTATGTAAGGTGTGAGGAAGCAGGAACTAAAGTAGTAAAGCTGAGACCCTTTCAGGTGAGGACTCAGAGACTTTCAGTCTAAAGAAACAGGATCAGCTGAGGAGTTGGTGAGGTGAAGTTGGCTGTGGCTTGTTCTGTTTCTCTGATCTTTCAGCTTTCACCCTGATATCTGGCTCTGGGTTTTTAATTATAAGACCTTTTACGATTAGTGTTACAGTCTCTTTTGCTCAGGCTTCCCTCAGTGTGACAGTCAGTTGACTTCCTGTTCCCTGCAAGATATAGCACACTCAGCTCCAGCACCATGTCTGCCTGCAGGCCACCATGCTCCCTCTCACAGCTCTGAAAATGTAAGCCACCCCAATGTTTTCTTTTTAAAAGTTGCCATGGTCATGGTGTCTCTTCACAGTGATGAAAACCCTAACTGAGACGTTACTTGAATAAAGTTGGGTTGCCATGCAACTCAAGGTCTCTGCAGGCTCCCCTGAACAGAGTGCTCTCTGTGCTCCTGCTTTGTACCCAACCTTCCACTTGGCTGTGTTTCCTTCTGTAGTTTCCAGAGCTATCAGCAGCTTCATTGGATACACTTAGGTTCTTACTCTCTAGAGAAGATTCCAAGTCTATATATCTAGAAGCTTTTTATGTATTCATTTTGTAGTTATCACACAAAGATATATGAGCTAACGGGGACATTTTTTATCCTCCTCAGTGGAATAACTACACTTGTAGGAAGACTGAACTAAAAATTATCAATGTCTAACCATGAAAAACACAAGAGTCTGCTAGAGGCCCAAGAACTTGAACAGAAAAGCAATAGAAAACTTAAGAGTCAGAATATGGAAACTCCCAACTAAACAATATCCATAAATATAATAATAAAAAAGGCACTGTGGTACATGTCATAACCCCACACCTGGGAGACAGAAGCAGAAAGATCATGAGCTCAGGACCAGGTTGTTCAAGGAAGGACTCTTGTGTTTGGATGCCCATTTCTTTCTCGAGACTTGGAGAAATCTCTGCTATAGTTTCGTTGAATGGATCCTCTGTGCATTTAGTTATTATTTCAGATCATTCTAGCATGTAGATTCTTAAATTCAGTCCTTTGATTGTACCCAGAGTTTTTTTAACTTCTTTATTGACTCTTTGGGAATTTCATATCATGCACCCCAATTCTGTTGACCTCCGGTCCCCCCATATCCTCCCCTCATCCCTGGCACACACCCCCATAAGAAAACAAATCAAAGTATGCAAGCAAGTGAACAAAAGCCAAAACAAAAACAAACACCAAATCAAACCACAAACCACAGCAACAGAACATCTCTTTGCTTATCCTTCTTTCCGGCTTCTCCAACGCCTCTTCATCCATTCTGGTGGCAACGAGGCTTCAGTCTGCCATATAGTATACCTTTTTGTCCCATCAGTTTTACCGGCAAATGTTTATTGCGGTAAGTCACTGGTCTGGTTCAAGGCCTCTGGTTTCTGGTCTACCATCACCACTGGATCCTCACCAGAACTCTTCTGGGATATCCTGTGGCTGCCAGAAGTCTTAGAGATCTTGTGAGTATCGCTCCACAGGATCAGTCTCTTCACCAGCTCCAGCAGGTCCTAGATGGGGTAGATGATGGGATGGGTCAACCCAAGGCCCAGCTGTGGGCCTGAATGGTTGCCACATTAGTCAGTCTGGGCCCCTGTGGCCACCCACCACAGGCGAGGGGTTGGAGTCAGCTCCCCTACATGCATGCCCTTAGGGTTGGTTCACCTTGGCCTGTGTTGAGGGGTGGGGGGCCATCTCTCCAGTGTGCAGGGGATAGCTCTCTTACTGTAGCATCCAGCAAGAGGCAAGGCCAGGTTTCACAGGGTCAGTGAAGGGCGTGTTCAGCTCAGCATGGCCCTCTGATTTCATCTCACATAATTCCTATGGCCTCCTGAGCATAGACCCCAGCTGTAGCTGGACCACGGACTCAGACATGGCCTTCAGCAGCAGCTTGGGCCCAGCTGACATTCTGACTCTGTATACCCAGAGTTTTTAGATGTGTAGCCACTCTCTTAATTTTTCCCTTATTGATTTTCAAAGGTAGTATTTCCTTAACCTTGGCCTCCATCCATGATGTTCTTCTGGTGGTTTTTATTCTATTAATTGAGGTTTTAAATTTCTAAAATTTCTATTGTGGTTTTTATTTCATTAATTGAGCTCTTAATTTCTAAAATTTCTAATTTTTCAAAATCTTGACTTCTCTAGTGGAGTTCTCTTCCATGTTGCTGGCTTCATGCATTTTGCTGATTTTTTCATTCTTTTTCTGTCTTTTTCCCATCTGTGCTTCTGACTTTCCTCTCAAGGTCATGGGTTGAATTCATCTACCTGTTTGTATCCTACTTGAAGTTAGTAGTGGTTTTCATAGCAGACTTTCTATGTTGTACCAATGTCAGTATCTTTGACTTCAGTAGTTGAGGTTATGTCCTCTGGAGGATTCACAGAGCCTTGCTTTCTTGAGTTTGTAGTTAATTTGCTTATCTCTTGGTCTGAATGAGGCATTCCAGCTCTATTTGAAGATCTTGTTAAACAGCCTGATTTGAAGGATCAATCTTCATGCCACTCAGAGAGAAGAAAACCATAGAAATACATATATTCATGAGTAGCTACTCCATTTTTCATATCCATTCCTCAATAGGAATTGATCTAGCCCTGCTCCTAGATTCCTCTAGTGTTTCCATTGTCCAGTGGACTAAAGAAAGCACAGAGTGGAACACTTGCCTCGTGTTGACGACTTTTCAGCTTTGGCAGAGGTGAGGCAGCAGCACAAACCTGCTAATTGTTTAAGTAACCCTCGAATTTGCTATCCTTTTTCTTGATTGGGAAATTCAGAGGAAATAGTACATGGGTTAAGGAAGCAGAGTACCTAAGTTTGCTGGGATGCAAAAAGAGAGTTCTGATGTGGAAACAACTGTTACAGAGGGTAATTTCAGTAAAACATTTGCATGCCTCTATGATTCACAGTGCCACCTTCCTGGACCCTCATGACAACCCTGAACATTATAGAGAAGTGGACACATTGCTCCCATTTTCACAAAGGCTCAGTCCAGTCCAGGACTTCACCAGTGTAACTGGGGTAGCTAATAGTCTCAATCTCAGTGATGCTCTTTCTGGTATTACAGCTATTCAAATTCGGAGCCCTAATTTCACACAGCCCTAACCTCATTTGGCGAATAAGCAAAAATAGCACCTGAACACACAGTGAAAGATTTAGGAGTAAAACACAGGGCTGGTGCCAACACTTCAGTAAATGCACTTACTACCAAGGCCTCAGGATCCACGTAGTGGAAGGAAAGAACCCCCTTGGAAGGCTGTCTTCTGACTCCCATGAGCTCACTGGGTCATGCCTCCATCCCGTCCCCCAACAGATAAATAAATATGCTTATGTGATTTTTTTTTAAGAGAAACAAAATAAAAACCCTGCAATTTTTTTTAATTCCCTACAAAGTAGTGAAAGTTCTGCCTCCTGATTTGATCTGCACAGCCTCCTTCATTTATGGGATTTGGTCCTAATGTTTCAGCAGTTTCTACAGTTCTCTGTGCAGATAGAACTCTGTATAGATGGTGAACACTAGTGCATAGGGGCAGGGTGTGATTTCCCATAAACTGACTCATGAGAAC
Organism: Peromyscus eremicus; assembly: GCF_949786415.1. Taxonomy (NCBI): domain Eukaryota; kingdom Metazoa; phylum Chordata; class Mammalia; order Rodentia; family Cricetidae; genus Peromyscus; species Peromyscus eremicus. The sequence continues at coordinate 2,930,955 of NC_081426.1, read as the reverse complement.
TTCATTTCCTAACCCTTTCACCTCTTTATTGGTTTTCTTGAAGGATTGTGGGGCCAGCTGGTAGGTACTGTGTTGTTACTTGCACAACTAATTCAATCATGTATAATATTGACATGCTGTATATTCATAGCCACTGAGCAGACTGCAGTGTACTGAACTCCAATGGCTGAGTTCTTCCTTTGCCTTCATTAGCATAATCTCTGGTAGTGCTAAGCAGAATTATTATTGTGCTAATAATGTTTCATGAGTACAGATGTTCTACTAAGTGTCTTTTTATAAATCATTATTTCATTTATCAGAACTAACCTAATAGTTTAGATGATGGGACTGAGAATTAAGAAGTTTGGGGAATTTACCCAATGCCTGACCTAACTGGTTCCAGACTCTCAATGACTAGCCTCTCTATCCACCTCCCTTAGCAACTAATGGTACAGCTACCAAGAATTTGCCAATTTTTAAACTATTGGCTGAAATAGATTCATTGCGTTTGGTACAATCTATCTAGAAATACATTTTAATATCCACCCTAAAATGACACTGCAGACAGAGCTAACTGGGAGGGGGGTTAGAGCTGTATCTAGTAGGTAAATTGACCAACATAATATTTATAAGGCATTTTAATACATAGAAACAAATATATAACTTACCGACTACCTCAAAGAGCTCTCAGACCTTTTTATGTAAAAATATATAACAACAGAAAGTTACAGAACAAAGATAAATATAAATAAACCAATATAGTACAACTTGAAAGCAATAAGAGATAACTCTCGCTTACTGGAGTATAAATGTCACTCTTTGTTCAGAGTGAGGTCTTGTGTGCCAGAGAATATGTAAGGGGGAGGTGAGATTTTGAGAAAAGGGCAAAAACACTGAAAAAGAAAACGGGCATACTTGATGGTGCAGTCAAGGAAGGGAAGAGAGAGGCATGGAAAAGCAGCATGTAAGCGGGTGGCTGCCATGGGACATGTGTGTGGATGCAGGGGAACCCTTTCACCTCTTTATTGGTTTTCTTGAAGGATTGTGGGGCTCTGTCTCTACTTGACTCAAATGCAAGCTTTACATTAACCAGGCATAGTAGATCATTCCTGAAGCCCTGTGCTGGAGAAGCAGAGGCAGGAGGATGGAGAATTCAAGGCCAGCCTGACTTATGAGACCTCACCTCAAAATTAATTAATTAAAATTAAAGTTTTTAATCACAACAAAAAATGGATAAAATATACACTTGACCTTGTGCATTTTACTTCCTGTTTTTCCTTATCAATCTGTTATTCAGTTGTTATGTGTAGCTATCAATTAGTATGCTTTCAAATTGCTTGTGTTTTGAGGGTTGCATCCATTTCTTCTGTTCTGAATTGCAATTCACTTCCTGGAAAAATGAAAGTACAATTTCAGGCCCCATTCTTCACAGCTCAGATGTTGCAAGTAAAGAATACAGCAAAGTTTAGATTCAGAGCACATGGCACAGGTAACAAACGTTGATTCTCCAGACAGAAGTTCCTATATACAAAACAATAAGGCACAGCTTACAATGCCAAGGACCACTCCCAATAAAGCCTTTGAGGATTAAAAGACAATTAGACTAGACTAGACTGACTATAAACAAACTCTTTTTTAATTAAATACCTATTATTTGGGGGTTTTGCATTAATAAATGCCAATTTATTTTTCCCTTGGATAATAGGTGAACAAATGACATTTTATCTTGGTTTTAACACTTCTGACACAGTGTCACACTAAACTAAGTTGCATACATTTTAGAAACACATTTATTCCTTACTCTTCCAAATATTATGAATGCGAGCAGCAAAGAGTCCTCTGCTCCTTGTCACACCCTTCCCTCTGTCTGTCTGCTCCTTGTCACACCCTTCCCTCTGTCTGTCTGCTCCTTGTCACACTCTTCCCTCTGTCCGGTTTACTGTGTTTCTAACAGTCTCCTGCTCAGAGGGAGCCTGAAAGCATGAAGAGACTTCCAGGACTGAATTAGAGGCACAGGCCAGCTGCAAAAGGTGATGGCAGCCAAATTCGGAATTTGGGAACTTTAGGAAACCGAGGGAGGATGAGACAGAAGTTCAGTGGGCAGCATCAGCCTCCCGTGGGCCCAGTTTAGGTGGTCCATAAGCACAGGGCACTGAAATAGCATCATCACTAAATGGAGCTGAAGGTGAGTGTAAGCTCATACAAAATCTCCCCAAGATACTCTGTTCCCTGTCCTGAGATGCAGGCATTAGTCAGGATTGCTGAGAGCTAAAAAGCTTCCTTTCCTGTGTCTCATATTTTCTGTGTCACTCTGGTCTGTTTCCAAGGCAGAAAGAATTGCACTGGACATGTTCAGAAGGGACCTCTGTTTGACTCCGTCCTAACTCAATTTTCTCCAAGTGCTTTAGAATAAAAGGGCCCAAAATGTAGATTTGGGGATGATCTGCAGATGTACAGACACACAGTTGCTCTGCATTCTGATTCTGGGTGACATCTGAGAACACTTTTCTCTGAAATCAAAAAGGGCTTTCTACCTTCACCGAAGATTATTTTCAAATTTTCAGCCACACTTTAGGTAGCCAACAATGGGGGTTGATGGTATTTTATTCTCTGGCAAAGAGATAGAATACTCATAATAAAAATTGTATTTTTAAGTGTCAGTTACTAATGCTATGTCATACAATACAAAATTAAGGAAAATACAATGCCTCAAAGCTCCAGTGTTTTCTTCTTTTTCTAATGGTCCAAATAAAAGCTCCAGCCCTGGCTGTTTTCTAGTCCTTGACGTCCTGAAATAGTCTCAGTGTCGTCTGCCTAGTCACTCCTCTCATCCTTCACCAACACCTGGCCTAAATATGAGAAGTGCTTCTGTTGCCCTTAACTTGCTTAGAAAGTTCATTTGGTGCCCAGTTGCTCTGTGTATGTCTGAGACAAGGCCAGCAGTAAAGCGAGACCTCTGAACAGGTTCCCAGGAGACATAAAGCCACACAAGCCTCTTTGTTTCCTCTTCTATTTAACAAGTAAGCATTTTGCAAAGGTAAAGGCTATTATTTTGCAGGATGCCATTGGCAACTGATACACAGAGAGATGCATTTGTTTAATATGTGGTTAGAGGTTAATCAATATTTCATTTCTACTTCTGAACAACCAGACACACACACGGGCTGTTTGGCTACTCTTTGACATCATACTAGTTTTTTTAAAAATTATTCAACAATTATTTCTTAAGTGCCTGCGACAGCAATTATTAAATAGCAGATATTTGTAACTGCTGATTAATGTCTCAAGAACTTGCCATGTGCAGACTTAGTGCTGTTTTTGGCCAAACTGGTTCATAAGCAGAGATAGGTGTTTTTATTTTTGTTTTTTTGTTTTGTTTTATACCCTAAGAGCCCTGACTCTGACTCTGAAGCCCTTTGTGGACCCACTGGCTCCTCACCTGGCCACTTCTTCCTCTACCCCACCATTCTCACCATCACTATTGAGAGGATAATCTGAAAGCTTGAGCAACTTGACTAGGAGTCCGCCTATCCAGTGCCTCCTCTTCTGGGCCCAGTGAGAAAATATGCATCATCCAAAACCTAAACTCTCCTCTGCACAGCAGACCTTGCAGCTGGATCCTGGCCGTTGGATGTCAGTCTCCTCCTCTTCAGTAGTGCCAGACATTCTTGCCATGTCTGTTGCTGACAAACATAGCTTATTGCCCAAATGACTCTTATACCCATGAGGAACTTGACGTTAAATAATCCTAGTACCTGGACAGACATCGCCAGGATCCCTGTGGCAGAGATTCCTCTGTCCTTTTTGCCTGCTTTTGTACTTGGAAAACTCTTAGTAGCACAACTTACCACCTTCTATTACAATTATTTATTCATGTGCTTGCCTGGGTTTCCCAAGAGTAGACAAGCCACCCACTGCTCTACTCCCTTTCCTCTCCAGAGGCATTAACAAGAGCAAAGGCCTTACCACAAGCCTTAACAAGGTATGAAAGAGACAAATATGGAAATAAGCAGAACATGCTGTTAGATGTAGATAAGAGGGCCCTCGAGGATGAGTGGAGTCAAGATGGGCTGCTTTTGGCCAAATCTCTGGCAATGAATGAACTACAGAATAGATCTTCAGAGCTACTGCAATTTGAATCTGTGCCCCAGATTGTAGTGGGTAGCTGTTCCAGCTTTGACCTGGAAGTACTACCCCCATTGAGGCTTCCTGTAACTGTCACGCCTATGAGGCGGGGCTGAGACAGGAGCTATTAAGACCTGAGATCTGGATGTGCTGGCTCTCTTGGTTCCTGGATCCTGGACGCTGGAGGGAAACCGAGCAGAGTTCTCCAGAGAACACCACTGGACTGAACTACACCTTTCCTGGACCCTATAACCTACCCCTTCACTTGTAAGTTACCCCACAAAATAAAGCTCCCTTTTAACTACGTAGAGTTGTCTTAATACTTCCACCAATACCAGATGGGTCTGAAATGTAGAACATTCATCATTTAAAATATGAATAATAAATAAATAATTAAACAAACAAACAAATAAATAAATAAATGGAGGAAGACAGCGTTCCCCAAAGCACTCATCAAAAAAGTGCTTATTAACTTCAACTATCCATCAAGCAGGTGTCAAATGCATCAGAGAACCAAATTCTGAGCCTACAACAGTGGGTAAAACAAAATTCTTAATCTCAGGGTCTTCAACATTGTGACAAATAACTACCAATAACTTTAGATGACCTGGCATAGCATTCCTTCACACGTCACACACACACACACACACACACACACACGCACGCACGCACGCACGCACGCACGCACGCACACAGGATTTGCTACTCAGTGCTCACACACTACTACAATAAACCACAAAGTTTCATTGTTATGATAAACAGCACTCAGGAACCTGCATATCTCTTTCCAGTGCACCTCGAATTAAAGGCAGCTGTGTCCAAATGCTATGAAGGCTGTGGATTATGCTGCTACAAAAGACGGGCACAGCTTCAGAACTGAGGAGAACATAAGCCACAAAGATTTTGGAAAGAGAAAAGACAGCTTAAGGCCCTCAGTAGACAGCAGAGCTGTGATAGACTCTCACATAACTCAAAGTTATTGCCTGCCTTCAGTTGCCAATGTGAGACTGTGGAAGCGCTCACAAATCAGAACTGTATTCATAGCCACTACAGAGACTGGAGAAGATTTCACGATGTTATGCAATAAACATTATTCAAGTTTATCTTTATGTAGCTCTATATATGATGTGTGGGGGAATAATAAAAACTGTTTGCATTGGCAACCAGAAGGTGAGTTAGAATTCAGTGTTAGAATCAGGATTAGTTTTAAATTTATAGAAATAGTAAAAATTTTTAAATAATATTAAATGTCACCTTTTAAGAAATTGCCATATTTGTCAATTATACTTTTTATTTTGCCTTATTTTAAATAATTATTAGTCATCAAAGGACAATTGTTACTTTTAAATACATACAGAATAAACAACTGAAATTTTATGTTTATGTTTATTTCGTTTTTAGCAGAATAAATTACATAGATTGTTCAAAAGTACATTTTATTCTTAATCATTAATCCATTTTAAAAGTGGTTCTTAATTGTGAAAAATATTAAGTATAACAATATAACTAATGGTTTCACTAAAATTGTGTTGATTAGTTTTGTGTTAACTTGATACAAACTAGGTTCATTTGGAAAAGGGACTCTCAGTTGAGAAAATACCTCCATAAAGCTGGCCTATAGGCAAGTCCATCAAGCGTGATTGATGTGGGAGGGCCTAGCCCACTCTGTGCAGTGCTACTCCTGGGCTGGTGTTCCTAAGTTGTGTAAGAAAGCAGGTTGAAACAAAGTAGCACTCCTCCATGGCCTCTGCTCCAGTTCCTGCCTCCAGTTTCCTGCCTTGAGTTCCTGCTCCGAGAAAAAGGATGATCTGAGAGTTGTAAGCTGAAATAGATCTTTCTTCTCCACTTTTGGTCATGATATTTTATCCCAACAATAATAACCCTAACTGAGACAAAAAAGAGAAAAATGTGTCTTCTAGAAATATATATTATATATATCTGAAAATTTTATATATATGTTTACTCCATTCTTAGCAGAATATTAAATTATGTAGTTTTTTCATGAATACATTTTATTCTTAATAATTAACCCATTTTAAAAATAAATCTTAAATTATGAAAAATATTTAGTATAATAACATAACTAATAGCTTCACTAAAATTAATTGTGTTGATTAGTTTTATACAGATAAACTATATATATGTATACACACACACACACACACACACACATATATATATATATATAGAGAGAGAGAGAGAGAGAGAGAGAGAGAGAGAGACAGACAGAGACAGAGACAGAGACAAAGAGTATATAACAATTGATGAATAATGAATATGTCTTACTACTTATCCAAGCATCACTGGCTTAGCAACAAAATACCAAGATGTGAAGAGTAGAAATTAAATTAAATTGTTTATGTTTATTATTTTGCCACTTGTCCATTTGTCACTACAATAACATAGCTGTCCAAGTGGAAGTGAGAACATATTTTATTATCTAGCAGCCAGTTAATGCAACGCAGAACTTTGTGAGTGGAATATATGGTTTTCTAGGCCCTTGTCTGTCCTCACAACAGGTGATTAGCGTTAAGGGTGGTCAGCAACTAAGTGACCAAGTGAACAGAAGTTTCCTGAAGCCCCAAGGTAAGCCAACAAGAATGGTAAGAAAATAGCTGGTTCTTGGTCACACTTACTCTCAAGATACAGCCACGGGAGCATGTGGACAGTGTGAACCTCCTCCATGGAGTCACTCCTGGAGAATACAGGTCCTGCCTTGTCAAACATCTCTAAAGACTAACCTCTGGAGTGAAGTAGTTTGTATCTGTACTCAAGGTCAAAGACTGTAAAATGGCCTTTGAGAGCCAAGAACCTGCCAGAGTTTTCCATGCTTTGATTGGAAGGAGGACCTATATGTGATACAAACTCCCTCCTGTCCATGGCAGATGGTCTGCATGAATCCATTGTGGTGTGTTTATGATGACAAAAGCAAAAAAAAAAAAAAAAATGGCAAACATGTTTATTCTGTTTGGGTTTTTATTTGGGGCTTTTTAAGAGAAATGAATTAACCTTTCATTTAGACATGTGTCTTACTTTATATATACTTTTTGTGAATCTTGGTGCATGTTTTTATTTCTCCAGTTACTTTCTCAAAGCATCTTCAATTTTACCTTATTCTTCACAAATAGTTATTGCTGAAGTCTAGTATATATAGTCCCCATATATATAGTCTAGTATATATAGTATATATAGTCCCCATAATTTTCACTATCATTTGAAAGTGATTAAAATTTTCCTCAATCAGTGTAGCCTGTGCTGTTTTTACATTTTTGCCACATTTCTTATTACTGGTCAGGGACTTGTATTATCAAATACTCACTGAGTGCAAGAAAATTTAAACAAAAAAAAAAAACCCAAAAGATGAGAAGAATGACAATATGAACAAAGAGAGGTATGTTCAAAGTTGTGTAGGTTTATCCCACTCAAAGAGTATGTGCAAGCACCTCACAGTCAAGACGTGGTCAAGGGCACCGTTCTGTCTCACAGTGAGGAGCACAACTCATGCTGGGGGTTTTAAAGGAGCATGTTAGTCTGCAAAGTGTTACCTTCCTTAGCAATTTCCAAAAGCATTAGTTACGAGTCTCCCATCATAAACTATCCTTAGAAGTAACATTGTACAGGACAGCACATGGCTTCATAAAAGAGTGCACACTCAAACCCCTCGGTTCAATCCCCAGCACTGGAAAAAAGAAGGAAATATTTACATAGCTGTGACTTGTAGGGTTTATTCTACCCCATTTCTGGTGAGTAGCACATCAGTCTTTGAGTCATCCCTTTTGTCCCTTATGGTCTCAACAAGATGGCTTAAGCTAAAGTGTTTTAGAAATTGTGAGTGAATAAAGAAAAAGTATTTCCCAGTGTTGAAAAATACTTCTATCTAGTGGCATCTGTAGTACATATGACACTATTGCTGGATGGCACCATCACATTGATACCAGCCATTTCTAACACTGCTAACTATTGTGTTTCTTTAAATGAGTTTCCACCTCACCTGCTTTGGAATCATGCAGGGGATGAATTTAGAAAGAAATTACAGCCCTGACATTCAGTGCCTTTCCTTCGAGTGAAACTTCAGAACCTGCATTTTTTTTTATGTTCCTGAGGTGGTTCTACTACATTCCACAGTTAAAGAACCTACGTTTAGATGCTTCTTAATAGTGCCAATAAATTAGAATCATTTGGGGGAGATTTTGTGACAGAACAATTCCTAAGCCACCCCAGACTGATAACACAGAAACTCTGGGAATGGACCCAAGCATCGTGTGTTTGCAAAACTCCTGAAATAATCTAAGGTGCATCGAGGTTGAAACCGTGCTTCAGACTTCTTTTGCCATGTTAGCCCAGTTGAGTTCTGCAATGTCAGGTATAATCAGCATAGAAGCTCAGAGAGAGGATCAAGGAAAACAAGACAACAAATGTCAGAGTCCATGGGAAAGAGAAACTCTGGGAGACCTCTTCACAGCATGGGCTTTCAAAGGCAGTCAACATCAAAGTCTGGTAACTGACTGACCAGGCCTGGAAGAGAATGACAGTCAATGGAATCTCCAAAGAGACTGTGTATAGCCCGTAAATAATTTAAGTTGAATCAATGTCCTTATTCCTTGGACTGACCCATGATACACCTCATTGGGATTAGAAAAGGATAAAGGAATCCCTTGTTTGTTTGTTTTTTAATTTATCTAATTGATTTATTTATTTTGCATCCCGACTGCAGTTTCCCCTCCACCCTCTCCTCCCATTCTCTCTCCCACTTCCCCTCTAGCCCCCCTCAATCCACTTCTCCTCTGTCTCTGTTCAGAAAAGGACAGGCCTCCCATTGGGTATCAGCAAAGCATGGCATATCAAGTTGCAGTAAGACTAAGCACCTCCCATGTATTAAGCGTAGATAGGCAATCCAGTATGAGGAATATGGTCCCAAAAGCCAGTCAAAGCATTAGGGACAGTCTCTTCTCCCATTGTTAGGAGTCCCGCAAGTAGACCAAGCTACACAACTATCACATATATAATAAAACTAAATATTCATTCCCTGAAAGAAAAAATCTATTTTGCATATGCTATTCATATAAAACTATATCTAATGTCTGTTATAAGATTTCTAATAACTATGACCTATACTTACAAAAATTACTATTCACCCTACATTCAAGACAGTAAAACTGCATGGATCAACTAAGTGTCCTGTCCAGAGCTGCATACCAAGAACCAAAACACCACCTAAAACTTCTGACCCAAATCCAATTTTTCTTACTCAATTCAAGGTCATTAACAAAATCTTTCCCCCTAAAAAAGGACAAAGAAATTCTGATTATTCAGTAAAATTTTACCTCCTGGCATCTCCCATCTACTTTACAATTTATAGTTGATTATGCAACTGTCTCCATCCTACTGTCTATATAAAGAAGGATGGTATGTTTCTGACTCACCTTTTTATCCTCATAAAGCTCCACTCTGAAAAATGATAGGCAATCAATAAATATTTTTTGGATAAAATGAAAATAAAGATAATGGGTTTTTTAAATTTCAAATTACAAAACTTCAGCACCAAATAAAACATAATCTTGCTGATCCAAAATTGGCATGCTTTTTTCTTGAATACCATGCCTCTATATTTCTCTACTAATGGCATTAATTATTAACTATCAGTTAACCAGCTAAGATCCCTGATAGGTTACCCAGTATCACATGGCCTGCCCTAAACATATGTACATGTGAGCAACACTAAATGGACTATATAATACTAATGGAGAAATCATAAATTTAAGAGTGGGTTGACATGAGAGAAGTGGGAAGTGGGAAGAGGGAGGGGTAGAAATGCTACAAATATAGTACTGAAATGTGAAATTCTCAAAAATTGAATTTTTTAAATAAAAAAAGTACTAGTCTTGTTAGCCCAAATTTCAAACACAAATGAAATAATATCTTAACAAATTAGTATTTGGTGGAGTTGGGGAAGCTACGTAACACTAAAAATGTTTGAAAAAGGTATATGGAAACCTACTATTTTATAAGCTTCCTAAGTTGTGTGTGTGTGTGTGTGTGTGTGTGTGTGTGTGTGTGTGTGTTCATATAAAAGAGTCTAATTGGAGTGCCCTACACAGAGGATGATGCTCCTCCTAGAAGCCATAGGTTGCCAAATAAAAAGTCCAGTTCCAGGTGTGTGATTCCTCAAGTTATTAGAGAATCCTAAAGACCCCCCAAAACAGTACATGTTATTATCATTGCTTTTGATTACCCACAGGAACTTGATGATAAGATACAAGCTAGCATCATTTGAAGGGAGGGAAACTTAGTTGAGAAAATGCCTCCATAAGATCCAGCTGTAGGGCATTTTTAAAATTATTGATTGATGGGGGAGAACTCAACTCATTGTGAATGATGCCACTGGGCTGGTGGTCCTGGGTTTTACACGAAAGCAGGATGAGCAAGCCGGTAAGCAGCACTCCTCCATGGCCTCTACAACAGCTCCTCTTTCTGGTTCCTTCCCTGTTTGAGTTCCAGCCTTGGCAGGAAATTTAATAGATCTGCATTAGATATGTAAGCCAAATAAACCATTTCCTCTCCAAGTTGCTTTTGGTCATAACATTTCATCACAGCAATAGTAACCCTAATAAAGACAATGCTGGAACACAGCTTTGTTGTTAAACATTACCTGATGCATATACATATATTCTTCCTTGCAGAAAAAAAAAAAGATATAGGCAGAGTTTTTCCGTCCTGCAGCTGCTCTCAAATAAAGGCACTGAAGCTTATATTAATTATAAATGCTCAGCCAGTAGCTCAGGCTTATAATTAACTAGTTCTTTATTTTTAAGTTAATCCATATTCTTTATTTATGCTCTGCCAGATGGTGGTATCATTATTAGCATGGCACATTCATCTCCTGATCACTTTGTGTCTTCTGGAGACTCCAGACTCTGCTCTTCTTCCTCCCAGCATTCTCCTAGTCTGGCTCTCCTGCCCAACTTCATTCTGTTCAGCTTTTGACCAGACAGCTTCTTTATTAAACCAATTATAGCAACAAATATTCACAGTTTACAAAAGGATTATTCTACAGCAGTAAGATGTTATTGCTGAAAACATGCCACATTTTAGTCACAGGACATGGAGTTAGTTGGGACTGACTAGGAATCTTCCTCCCTGATGGCTAGCTTTGTGGGCTGCTGCCAGGAAAGTCATCAGTAGTCTTAGCTAGGAACCCTTTCCTCCACAATAATACCAACATGGCAAGATAAGGCCATGTGTCCATAGAATCACACGTGTTAGGGGAGTAACCAAACAAATTCTGATAGAATTTAAGTCCCACTCTGAAAGAGGAAATGCTTAACTAGTACTACTATATGTCCATGAACCCATGATTGGCACACTTATGGACCCCAGAAGTGAACCTACTACTATTGTTTTGCTAAATGTACATAGTATCAAACTACCCTCTAAACTCATGTCTCTATACCCATAGATTATTTCACTCTCAGATAATATCAGACAAGTTTATTTGTCCAATGGAAGGTGGTTAATGCAGAAAATCACAGCAGGTTAAAGTACAGAGAATAAGTGTCTATGAAGCTAAAAAGTGAGGCATCCTTATTACATCCTATGGTGATATTTTAATTGTACTGAAATGTGACTTGTATGTTAATAAATAAAGTTGCCCAGGGGTCAGAGCTATTAGCAAGCCATAGCAAAAGCTGGGTGGTGGTGGTGCATGCCTTTAATCCCAGCACTTGGTAGGCAGAGCTAGGTAGATCTCTGTGTGTTCAAGGATACATCCAGCATGGAGACACATGCCTTTAATCTCAATACCAACCATAGAAGACCTGGAGGTCTGTACAGACAGGCAGTGATGAGGCGGTCATGTGGTTGGGTTTACAACCAATGAGAAGGCACAACAGAAAGTCTTTATAAAGACAGACACACAGGAAGTAGGTCTCTTTTGGAGAGGTAGGACCACCGCTATAATGAAGGGTAAAGTTTTTAGCTCTTAGCTCTGACCTCTTGACTTATCTCTGTATTGGCTCTGTATTTCTTATTTAATAAGACGGTTGGTTACATCTACAACACCCTTCCCTATAAGGCTCAGGGACCATAGAGAGGGCATAAAGATCATAAAATACAGAGACTGGAAAGGACCAAAGCAAACAGTATTTTCTGGACATGACTGATCCACTATACTAAAAAGTACATAGCAGTTGTGTTTGTTTGCAAGAGACCTACAAAAGGTCATCAATATTCCATCTTGGAAGTAGGATCATGGAAGAGAGTGGTGCTGAGGCTGATTTGAACTATGAGGGCCTGGCTCAAGAGGTGTCAGAGGAAAAGAATTTTAGGATGCTGCCTAGAGATTGTTCTTGTGATATTTTGGTGAAGAATGTGGCTGTTTCTTGCCCTTGTCTGAAAAGTCTGCCTGAATCTAAAGTGAAGAGTTTTGAATTAATTGCAGTTTCAGAGGTTCAGTCCATTATCATCATGATGGGGAGCATGGCGGCTTGCAGGCAGATGTGGTGCTGGAGTAGCCGAGATTACTATATCTTGCAGGCAGCAGGAAGTGGTCTCAGACACTGAGTGGTATCTTGAGCATATATGAGACTTCAAAGCCACCGCTATAGTGGCACACTTCCTCCAACAAGGCCACACCTCCTAATAGTGCCACTCCCTTCGGGGGCCATTTTCTTTCAAACCACCACACTTTCCATTCCCTTCTTCACTTTCCTTTCATGCCCTTCTTTCCTGAGATAGGATCTTGTATATAGCCCATGTTTGCCTTGAGCTTTCAACTGCTCTTCTAAATGCTAGAGTTAAGGCATGTGTCACCACACCACCTGTTTCTAATTTCTTTCATTTGAATTGTGTTTATAAAACTCATGCATATTTATTGTGTATTGTTGCAAACTCTTCATTCTCACTGTAAACTGGAATGCCATTCTGTAAGTGTACCAAACTTATGAATTCTATAGTTGAATCTCTGAGTTATAATCTAGTGTTAGGCTCTTATAACACAACTTGCATATATCCTTTGGTAAAGATATGTATATAGTAGATCAATTTTTAAATTAAGATGTTTTTGAGATATTTCTAAAGAGTATATCTCTGGTCTATGTTCCCCTCACACACATTTAATAGAAAAAACTTATCTAGATCTTTTGAGGTTTATTTTTATTTTTAATTTGTCCACAAGCATATGCATGCGTGTGTGTGTGTGTGTGTGTGTGTGTGTGTGTGTGTGTGTGTGTGTGAAGGTTGTGAGCCACCCAAAATGGGTTTTAAGAATAGAACTTGGGTCCTCTGGAAGAGCACATTACTATTAACCACCTAGACATCTTTTCAGTTTCTTTGATCTGGAATTTAAATACTGAATTCTGCCTTTAAAATTCTGCGATATTTTATTTAATTATTTGATAATTTCATAGATTTGGACAGTGTATTTTGATAATATATTCACCTTCATTCAAACTCCTTCCAGATTGACCCATCCCAACTTTGTGTCTTCTTTCTTTATAATCTACTGAATCCAAGATTTGCTATCCATATGCTCATAGTTATTGACCATTCACATGGTCCATGGAACATGGTTGATCTACCAGGGACCACATCCTTAAATAAAACTGGCTTTCCCTCCCTAAGAAGCCATAAACTGGCAACAGCTCCTCAGTTAGTGGTGGAGGCCATTAAGCAATACTTAAAGCATTCCACTGCTTTCCTAACCCAAAGTCCCCAAAACATGGTCAGGTCTATTACAGCAATATCCTAGTTCCTGGTACCAACTTCTGTCTTAGTCAGAGTTTCTAGTGCTGTGAAGAGACCCCATGACTACAGTAACTCTTATAAGGGAAAACATTTAATTGGGACTGGCTTACAGTTTCAGAGGTTTAGTCCATTATCATCATGGCAGGAAGCAAGGCAGTGTTCAGGGAGACATGGTGCTGGAGAGATACCTAGGAGTTCTACATTTTGACCCACAAGGAACAGGAAGTGAACAGTATCTCACATTGGGTATAGCTTGAGCATATAAGACCTTAAAGCCCACCCCCACAGTGACACACTTTCTCCAATAAGGCAACACTTCTTCAACAAGTCCACACCTACTCCAACAAGGCCACATCTCCTAATAGTATCACTGCCTATAGGCAAAGCATTCACACACATGAGTCTGTGGGGGCCATACCTATTCTAGTCACCACAGTAGGTGAATGTTCACATTCAACAGATTTGGAACTTTTAGAAATTCATATCTCACATTTACTTGCCCCCTGCCCCCTCCCCTACATGGATACTCTCACACTCCTTTAAGTCATCATTTTAATGATTCTCTCTCTGTGGTGGTTTGAAAAAAACGCTAATAGGGAGTGGCACTATCAGGAGGTGTGGCCTTGTTGGAGTAGGTGGAGCTTTGTTAGAAGAAATCTGTCATGAGGGGATAGGCTTTGAGGTCTCAAATGCTCAAGCCAGGTCAAATGTGACATTGACTTCCTGCTGCCTACTGATCTAGATGTAGAACTCTCAACTCCTTCTCCCACACCATGTCTGCTTGCACACTGTCTTGCTTCCTGCCATGATGATAATAAGCCAGAACCAATTAAATAAGTTCCTTTATATGAGTTGCTGTGGTCATCCGTGTCTCTTCACAGCAATAAAACCCTAACTAAGACAAAAGTTGGTCCTGGGAATTGGGTATTGCTATGAAATACCTGACCATGCTTTGGGGAGGATTGTGGAAGGACTTTGGACATTTGGCTAGAATAGCTATTGAGTGTTAAAAGCTAAGAGTGATGTTCTGTGGGGACTTGGAAGAGAAGAATGTTGAGAGCAGCACAGAAGACAGAGGTCTGGTATCTGAAGCTTCAGAAGGAAGTTTAAAGACTCTTTCAGGGCTATTTGTTATTTTGAATTAGGATTCTTTTGTTCTGGCCAGCTAGGGGTGAAGACTTAGCTGTGAGTAACAAGAGACCAGCACCATTGAAGTAAAACCTTTGCATTATTGGGACAATTGATGCTTGATAACTGTAGCTAAGACATTAGCTGTGATTACAAAGAGACAAGAATCACTGAGATGAAATTTTCTGGCAAGTGTTTCCTGAGAGCACAGAGAAGCTATGCTCCAGGGGTGACTAAGGTTGTACCTTATGCTGGTAGCCAGACTTAGTAATATGTAAGAATCACCCAGGTGGTACTGATTTTGAAGGCATTAAGTGGTCATGGAGAACATTGAGGCTTGACACTATGAGAGGCCAGGGGAGGCCATTAGTGATGGTGCAGCCTCAGTAGCAGTTAAAGGCCCAGGAATGAAAGGGTCATGAAGAGAAGTTGATTGAGAGTTGGCACCAAGAAGAGAGCCTATGGGTTATTGGTAAAAGTGCGGTCCTGTTGCAGCAGAGGACTCCAAAATAGCAGTTTTGTAGATGCCAGTGGGATGATGGGACAATGATTATGGGACAAACAACAAGGACAGCAGCAGCAGTGGAGTGGAACCAGTTCAAGAGAAAGAAGTGTGTTTTAGCCGACAAAGCTGAAAGGAGTTGGAGATCTGAAGAGTGTTTTGAAATCAGACATGGAGATGCAGAGTTTGAAGTTTGCCCAGTTGCTTTGTGGTCTTGCTTTGGTCCAGTGTTTTCTCACTATTCCCCACTTCCTCCTTTTTGGAATAGTAATGTATATTCTGTACCATTGTATGTTGGAAGTATGTGATGTGCTTTTTCATTTTGATTTTAAAGGGGATTACAATTTAGAGATTGCTGAGACTCAGAAGAGACTTTGAACTTGGGACTTTAAAACAAGTTTGAAACTGTTATACATTATGGAGACTTTTGGATGCATTTCTGCATTATTTAACGGCTACAAGTCTGTGGGGGCCAGGGAATGGAATGTAGTGGTTTAAAAGAAAATGCCCCCCATAGGCTCATAGGGAGTGGCATTATCAAGAGATGCGGCCTTGTTGGAGTAGATGCGGCTTTGCTGGAGGAAGTGCATCACTAGGGGGCAGGCTTTGAGGTCTCATACACACTCAAGCCAGGTCTAGTGTGACATTTACTTCATGTTGCCTGCTGATCTTGATGTAGAATTCTCATCTCCTTCTCTAGCACCATGTCTGTCTGCATGCTGCCATGCTTCCTATCATGATGATAATAGACCAAATCTCTGAACTATAAGCCAGCCCTTATTAAGTGTGTTCTGTTGCTGTGGTCATGGTGTCTCTTCAAGCTCTGAAATCTAACTTAAAGGAATGCTTACAACACTGTCTCTTTAAAACGGCAATTCTACCCTTGAAGATCCTTGAGGATACAATCCTGTCTCTTGAAATTCCTGAGAACTGTTGAATAGCAGCACAGTTCCTTTCTAAATCAAACCACCATATGGCAAAAGCCAAATTTCTCCATTTGGGCTCCATCTTGTGTTTCTCTGAATCCAGGAAAGTCAATGTATGATATTTAATTCCCTCTCAGAACTGAACTGTCCCTGGATGACTAAGAGGTTGTGGACATTATCTTGTTTGATAGTAAGCAAAGGTCTGTTCTCAGTACTTAGGATAATGATTTAAAAAAATGACAATGCCACATCTGGAGTCTTTACAGTGTTGTCAATTTCAGCTAGTGTCTTAATTCCAAGTGTATTTGGAGATCAAAGGTAAGGACACCCCAAAATTCAAAGCAGAACTTTCATACACATAAAAGTAATGTTT
This sequence comes from Peromyscus eremicus, assembly GCF_949786415.1. Taxonomy (NCBI): domain Eukaryota; kingdom Metazoa; phylum Chordata; class Mammalia; order Rodentia; family Cricetidae; genus Peromyscus; species Peromyscus eremicus. The sequence goes on along the minus strand of NC_081426.1, from coordinate 2,914,181 downwards.
TTTCTGCAAGTTAAAATCTTGTAAGAAGTCTGTAAATTTTAACTGTACACTCCTTTTTGGTATCATTATCTACCCAATATATTTGATTCAACATATTGAACCTATCTAAAGTTGCTACCTCTCTTGAGTTTTTAATCCTAGTCAAACAACAGTATGGAAACCCAAAAGGATAGGCCATGTGTGGCAAAAGAATGAGACCATTTTCGTGAAGGTGGGTGGTATATATACACAGGACAGGGACAAATAACAACTGGGAACATAAGAAAAGGACCAACCGAAGGGAGCTGTCATTGTATGGAGAAACCTGGAATTGAAGAGCCAGAAAAGATCAGACACTAATTTAGCTGGGCAATCAGTAGCTTACGGGTGGTGTATCATAAAGATGGCAGTTTGGATCTAGAATTGCAAAACTGGAGAAAATTAACGAGAAGGCATCTGATAAATGTGGAAAGCTCCAAATTCTACCTTAGAAAACCTCTCAAGAAGATGACATAATGATTCTACCATGTAATAACACTGTATGACAGTCACTAAAAATTAAACAGCGGCTGCGTTACCATTGTGGGAAAAAAAAAAAAAAAAAGATGGCTCACATCTCTGAAGTCAGTGAGAAAATTAAAGAAAATTATAAATGTCAGGAAAAACAAAATTTTGTCTAAAACTTCAAGACAAATATATGAAGTTGATTGTTAGGAGTTTCTGGAATCCTAGAAAAAGGAATTTGGACTTAGAACTTGAACTAGTCTTCAGGCAGAGTAGTATGTCTTGGTACCACTTGATACCAAGGTCTCACATGTAATCTTAAAGCTTAAAGAAGAACAGAATGGAAGCTAAAGATGAAGTGATCAAAAATGCTCAAAGAGAAAGATATCCATGTTTTGTAGAGGAAAGGAAGAGGAGGGGAGAAGGAAGGGGCTCAGCTTCTGAAGAGATAGGAAACTGCCCTGCGGTCGGTGAGGCCACACAGCTTGTGAATGTGTGATTTCTTGACTAAATAATGATTAAGCATAAGATATTGGGGACTAAGGGGGTCCAGCCCCTCGATAGTCCCCTCCCAGGGTCCTGGAAGAATCTACAACCAGCTGATAATTAATCTTTGATGAAAAAAAATGAATCTATATACACAAAACTCCTTAGTTCGTACACTTTATTATTCTGTGATAGTTCTCTCTGCACAGCTTCTATTCTGCTCTCATGTCTAGTTCCTTTCTTGCCTGATTTCTCTCTATATTTATCTACTGTCCCCTCTAGGTTCTATCTTAATTCCTTTATCTAGTTCTGTCCCTTCTAGGTTCTCATCTATCTAGTTCTTTCCCCTATCAGCTCCTCTCCCATCTCCTTCTCTCTCATCTGGCTCTTCCTCATCTTGTTCTTCCCCATCTGGCTCTTCCTCATCTTCCATCTCGTTCCTCTAGTACTGTCTTCTAGCCCTTCAATCTAGTTCTTCCCCATCTCAGTTTGTTCCTCTCAAGTTCTTACCCATCTAGTTCTTCCATTATCTTTTCTCTTCTCTCTCCTGTGCCCTGGAAGTCCCGGTATATAAAGGGAGGGTCCGAGCTAAATTGTGTAAAGCTATTACTTAATGCCCACCTCCCCTAGGCGGTGTCTCCTTGTGGAATTTACCTTAAGTCAGGAGACTTGCCTGTGGGCTGCTATCATTGTTAGTCCTTGGAAGTTGGGAGCCCCCCTGGGCAGTGTCTTCTTGTGGAATTTAAGTCAGGAGACTTGCAGGTGGGCTGTTATCATTATTATCCTTGGAAGTTGGGCACCCACCTGGGTGGTGTTTCCTGTAGTCCTTGAAAGTGGCTAAGGGAGATAATCTGATTCCAGAGAAAGCCTTTCCTGAGGCTGTTCTCCAAATACCTGGAATGTGTATGTACAGAGAGTGATCAGTCCACACTGTTAGCCCTTCTTAGGGGAAAGTCAATTCGGAAAACTATGAAGGCACACATGATTTTCATAACAGAATACAGCTGATATATAACAAGCCAAGTAACACCAAAAACTCCTTGGGATTTGGCTTCCACTGGAGGAATTCCCTGATTCCTCCAGGTAGTGACTTTGCCATAACCAGCTGAGTTCCTATGATATATTCCTGGGGGCCTGCAGCAATAATCCTCAAACCTATAAATCTACCATACATTTAATGAACATTGCTTGGCCTGAGAGTTGATGATGGTACAGATTTGTGTGTGTGTGTGTATTGGCAAATTTCTACTGAGGTTTAGTCTAGGCCTTGAGGGGGTACTTAAATTCAGGGAAATGTAAATGTGGAATTTTTCTCTTCACATAAATCACAAAGGTTGAGACAAAAGCCATTCAATCTAATTATACAAATCATTTAAAACATTAAAACACAAATTCTTTAGCTCTGAACAGTCAGAATTATTTTAAGGTGAACCTATATTAATTCCAACATTGCAGAATTAAGATAAATATCTTTGCAAAAGTGTATCAATCTCCTGTTCAATTGTCCTCTTATTATAAAACTAAATGTGAAATGTAAAGTGTATTATTATGGAATTTAGCCAAAATAAGTTTTAAAATACTGCCCTAAATATACACTAAATGTTTCTTTTAACATATCTCCATTATTTTATCTTTGAACTTAGAATTTACATTACTTGCTGGAATTAATCTGTGAAGATATCAGATTTTACCTAGTAACATCAACTGTAATGATAGCTACTTGCAGTCTTGCACTAAGGAAGATCCTAATACTGCAGCCAAATTGGATAAGAAAGACCAAAGCCAGAAGACATTTGATTCTTACAAGGCTCTCAAATGTATCATATTTTAAAATGCTGCAGTTGTATATTTTTATAAATAAAACACATTTGTTGGTTAAAGTTCAGTTTTGTAAAAACCTGGACTAAGACTTAGGAAATTACCAAAACCATTAATTACCTAAGAGAACACATAGAGGAGTGAGAACCTAAGCCGTCTTTTCAGTACCACCTACCCCTGAATTCCATGGCTTGTCTCTAGGAACCCTTCCTATCTACAGGTAGAAAGAATTCTTTTTTAAAAAATTTCTCTTTATATATAAGTGAGTCAACAGAATAGACATCTCAACAGCATTATCTTATGGTAGATACAGATATATGTATATAAATTTAATATCAGTGAGATACCATAAACATGTTAAAAAGAAAAGGAGGATTCTGTGACAACCAATTAACTATTTTTTTAGATGTCTTAATTTTGAATCTCCCAAGTCACCTCTATACTCATTGCTATACTCCAACCTTAATAAATGATCCACATTTCTCCGAAGACCTCACCCACACTCATCCTCTTGGCCACTCTCATGGTCATGTGTACTAGACAGTCTATCCAGGCTCTCCCTGTCCAATGGGTGCTCCTCAACTATCCTGGCAAGTACGAAAAGGAGTCTTCCTCAACAGTTACTGCCCCAGCAAATCCCCTCCCCATGTGTGTGTCCTACAGTCCTGAGTTTGCAGCTTGTATTTAAACCATCAGTATGTTTGGTGAGAAACCAAACACTCAAAGTCAAGTACCCATAGACGTATGTGATATTTGGGTTATTTCTAAATGGTTAATAGTGACTCAACCACAAAGGATAGCTAGTGAAATTTTACAACTATAGGAAATCTAGAGCCTCTAAGGTGAACAGAGATAGAGAAATATGTAAAATCTGTTTATCTTTTAGCCTCTACAATTTTATTTTAGATCATCTCCTCAGCTGAAAAGGCCCCTAAGTCACTTAAACATGTTATTTTCAACAAGCCTAAGTTTGATGAAACTATGCCAACCTGATAAATGGGATGAGACCTTCTGCTTCTCTTGTCTGTGACTAACTAAAAGCAACACAGTATCATCAGCTAGAAGAGCCTGAAAAAAAGCAGCAGATTACAAAGGCAGAAATTCACATCTTGCCCTGGCATATGGCGTGTGGCTGAAAGACAAGATTAGAAGCTGAATTGGAATCATGTAGTGTCTTTACCCAAAGCTGACTCTGAAAAGATAGCACTTTCTTTGATTGCATGTGGGTAGGACAGAGAACAAGGTATGATGTGTGCTGAATACTTTTTTTTTAAGATAAATAAGTATACAGATAGCTAGATAGCTAGATGAATGGATGGATGGATAGAAGATATGCAGATAGATAGACATATGGTAGATAGATAGATAGATAGATAGATAGATAGATAGATAGATAGATAGACAGATAGATAGATGATAAAATTTAAAAACAAATATTCATTGAGCATCTCAGAATAGGTGATGGTCAGGGTAAAGGAGTGAAGAAGATAACGTCCTGAAGAATTGCTACCCATAAGAAGGAAGTACCACCAGGCCACACACTGTGCCAACATTCAGCCATGTGGCTTCATGTCACAATACATATCACTTTGTATGAAGCAAATGTTAAACAGTTTCAGGAGGCTCTTGTCATCTCAAAGATTACAACATAGAAAAAGGATTTAGAATGCTTTCTGGAAAATGATTACATGACACACAAAGCAACCATGGGTTTAGGTTAATAAGATTTTTGTAGCAGATGCTTCCTGGAACTCATGCATTTTATAAGTAGTTTCCTTCTACAAAGTAGATGCATTAGGGAGTCCACAATTGCTTCAGATCTCTTACTCCTTACATTAGTGATCTTTGAGTGGGAATATTTGTGATTATTTGGGTGTGGACATGATATACATATGTATATATTTGTTTGGAAGCCAGAGGTTGACACTGCTGTCTTTCTTGGTTGCACTCCATCTTCTCTTTTGAGACAGGGAAGCTGGGACCACAGATTTAATAGGCTGTCCAGTGATTTCCAGAAATCTTCCTGCCTCTACCCATCCCCATCTTCCCACACCCACAGTAGAGTTACAAATGTGCTGTCTGCTGCTGCACTCTAATTTTTACAAAGGTATTGAGAATCCATGCAGGTCCTCATGCTTGTGTGGCAAGCACTTTACCCACCACGCCATCTCCCCAGCCTCTTGTATTCTTTCTTGTACTTAATTATAATATCTCAGTGACATAGAGACAACACATATGATTCCTAGGACTTGAGTGGACAATAGTTGGACCTTTAGGTGGCCTACATTCCTCTCTGCTTCCTGGTTGCCCTAACAGCCACCAGCCACTACTGCCATAATACAAACACCATGGCCTGCACCCTTTCAAACCTGAGTCAAACTTTCTCTGTTTGTTACTTCTCTCAGGTACTTGATTGCAATGTGATGATGAGAACAATAATGAACACATTATTATCCATACTTAGTATATGTGCAAAAGTAAACAGAATGGCTGCCCATTCCACTGTCATATTATAGAGGAGCAAGCTATCAGTCACTCAATGTCTTTTTAGTATAACAATCATATAAGACCCTCTTTGGGGTCTTTGCACCTTCCATTGTTTCTCTTTAAGGATCTCTTGCCATCCAGCTCTGGTAGCACACATGGGTACTCCCAGTGTGTGGGAGGCCAAAAAAGGAGAATCACAGATTTAAGACCTTGTCTCAAAAAACAAACAAACAAAAACCATAAAGACCCTGGACAGTTTGGCTGCCTATCCATTCAAGTTTCTGAAATGACATGTCTCCAACAATACAAAGATGCTTGTCCCTATGGTGATATTTTATTTGTACTGAAATGTGATTTTATTTGTATGTTAATAAATAAAGTTGCCTGGGGGTCAGAGCTAATAGCAAGCCATAGCAGAGCCAGGTGTTGGCAGCACACACCTTTAATCCCAGCTCTTGGGAGGCAGAGCTAGGAGTATCTCTGTGTGTTCAAGGATACAGCCAGCATGGAGACACATGCCTTTAATCTCAATACCAACCATAGAAAACCTGGAGGTCTGTACAGATGGGCAGTGACAAGGAGGTCATGTGGTTGGGTTTACAATCAATGAGAAGGCAGAATAGAAAGTCAGTAAAAAGCACAAACACACAGGAAGTAGCTCTCTTTTAGAGAGGTAGGACAACAGTGACAGTGAAGGGTAAGGTTTTTAGCACTTAGCTATTACTCTGACCTCTTGGCTTTCATCTCTGTATTGGCTCTGTGTTTCTTATTTAATAAGACGGTTACATCTACACTTCCCCCTATCAGTCCTTCTCTCTTATTCTCTGCTTCATGGCCCTATGATACCTTGAGAGAAATATTTGTTATGTTTCCTCATTAAAAGTCAATACTCCATGTCTATTTCAGTACTGTAACCCAAGTCCTAAGATATTACTTGTCCATAGGAGTTATTTTACAAACAGTGTGGAATTAAAAGGATTCTCAGAAACATTGGGTTTTTTGGATATTCTTTCAAAACACAAATACTCATATAGTTAGAAAAATGTGAATTTCAAAATCAATGAAGTTCTCTTATAGCCAGCTAATCAAGCTACAGTCATTCAATTACTTATTCAACAATATGTACATGTATTATGAAGTGATGTTACACCAGACACCACCTCAAGTTCTAGATTGTTCACTTTATTCAAAGGAAATGTATCACTCAGTTAAGGTAAAATTTTTGGCTTTCTTCTGGAAGCATTCCAAGGATCTCTCATATCTAGCACCATGATTAAAAAAGAAGGAAAACCTCCAAAGAGACTGCTCATGACCCTGATGTGGGTAGTCTAATATCTTTGTTCTTAAGGACCTGTTTGGTCCTCTATGATTCCATTTCTTGCAACTAAAGCCTCCTGAGCCTGCAGCACACCCTATGGAGATATACAGAAGAAGTTATTGTGTTAAGATCTTTTAAAACTACTTTGGATGGTCCAGTGAGCCATGGACTATTGTAGCCCACTAGGTTTCCTAGTGGCTGTACCCAGCAGGACTGCATAAGAGGTTGATTGGACCATGGACCTGAGTATCAGGTGTTTGTAAGGGTCTACAGATGTGACTGTAAGTAGCAAGAGGGAGGTCTTTGCTCCACCCCTTGACATTGTTATATATAGCCCTTTGGTATAAAGTTCTGGGCTCTCTTGAGGCTATCCTGTATTTTTTTATCTTTATCTCCCTGCTCTATCCTTCTAACTAATACTTCCTGCTGTTCCTACTCAAGAGCACTCTAATGAAATGTGGGAGTAGTGGATAGCCCCTCCATAGATAGTGCCACTGAACAGAGACAAGGAAAGGGACAAAAAATAAAAGTAAAATAAAAATAAACCCAGGAACTTGGTGAAATGATTGAGGGGGTGTTGTGAGTGTAGGCATGCTGATAAGGAATTGAAAAATAAAAGCAATGGTATTTTATTCTTGGGTGTATAGGTTGGGCAATGAAATATTGCAAGGCTACAACGTTAGATTTTTCTCTCTCCTTCCTCTTCTTCTTCTTCTTCTTCTTCTTCTTCTTCTTCTTCTTCTCTTCCTCCTTCTTCTCTTCCTCCTCCTCCTCCTCCTCCTCCTCCTCCTCCTCCTTCTTCTTCTATCTATAAAAATTAAGGAAGGTAGAAAACAGAAATATTGGGTTAGGAATATAGAAAGAAATAGCTTAGGGTAAAGCAGGATAAGATAAGCCTAACTATGGGGCTATGGATGCAAAATCCTGGGGAAGAATCAGAGGAAATATCTGTCAAAGAAGAGCTTAAAAAGAAAAGATTCCAATGGAAGCTTTTGGCCTGTGGGCATTGATCTGAGACAGTCTAGATCTAAGCCCAGAGAAGCAGGGGAGAGTTGTCCCTGAGAAAGACAAAACCCTCCACTCCATCAGCAGTGCCTGAGAAAACTTTCACTCCGCTGATGCTACCACTGTATGGAAACATCGTACCCTCAGAAGTAGTTTCCTCTTTGCCATCGAAGCCAAAGTTTAGAGAACAGAAGTTTTGGGGAAACTTGCTGGTCTTTCTTTGTCTTTGGAAAAACTTAATCTCTCTCCAAAAAACTAAAAAACCTTTCAGAACTTTCTCAGTTTCTTTTTCCTTAGGGGTAAAATTAGTTTCAACTGGATGGGAAAGTCCCCTGAGGCAAGGGCCTAATGAGAAATGAAGGGCAGCTTGAGGAAGTTGCTGGTGCAGAGAAGGCAGGGAAGCGAAGCTGCAGCTGAGACACTATCTGGGGAAGGAGCCAGGCTGGGACAGGATGGGGAGCTATCCAGGAGAGAAACTATATTTTTTCTATTCTGGGAAAAGACCTTTCTGAAACAAATGCTTTTGTTTACTCCCACTGACTTGCCTCTGGCAATAAGCCAGAGTCTGAGCATACAGACAAATAGATGCAAAACCACTCAGGAACTGGGTCAGATGAAAGATCTAGTTGGAGAGATACACCTTTTAAGCCATGGTACCAGCATCCTAAAACAAGCTTAGGAAAGAAAAATCTCCAGTTGCAAAAGTGAAGCCCTGTAATGGGAACCAGAAGATTGCTAGCGTACCTGAGAGGCTTTCTGGGAAATATAGTATCAATGCAGGTTTGAAACAGTACCTTTTATTGTCTAATAGCTAAGCAAGGAGATTTTGCTAAGAGCTTTACAGCAGTTCAATATGGTAATTTCATGCTCAACCTGAAGCAAAGCTTTTTAGTAGAGCAAACCAAAAGTACTGCTGTAACAAACATTTGTCTGAATTGAAGCACTTAGGAGAGCTGTTATGAATTTAGGTGAAGGGACAGCCTCTAGTTAGAAACTTTCTGCTGTTGAGCATTTCTGCTGGTTCCAGAACGGCTGAGAGAACATGGCAGAAAAGGCAACTTTGAGATGTGGCTTCATCCTGAGAGTGTTACAGCTTCCTAGCAACGTGTTACAACTCCATAGCAACAGTATTCACTAAATCCCAGTGTTAAAAGAGCCATTGACAAATATTGTTTCAAACTCTCAAGAACTTTCAGAATGATATCAAAGCTGACTACAAACTCTGAACTTTAGAAATGATTTGCATACTTCTGGTCTTGTTAATAATTTAACTAAAAAAATCTTTTCTATATATTAAGAAATATCTTCTAGATGTTTGCTTTAGTGTTAAGTTAGTTCTGTTATATGTAAAGTGATAACAGTTAAGAGATCTCTTCTAGATGTTAAGGTTTATAAAGTAGACCTATAGAATATAAGTTTACTGTGTAGGCTTAAGTAAGACTTAGGTAAGATTTATAGAATATAAGTTTAAATAAGTCATAAATTTAGTTTGAGAAATATAGGTTTAAGGTAACATAAGCTTTAGGCATAAGGATATAGGCTTTAGGTCTAGGTGAATGTAATAGAGGGATTAGAATAGGTTTTCCCAACCTGGGACACAGAAAACAGCATCCATATCAGACTGCAAACATGGCAGTTCCAAAAGCCACCAATAACAACAAGAAGCAGCAATTTGGAAAGCCCAGCAGAGATGCCATGCTGTGGGAAAGGTGAACAGCAAGGTTCTTCAGCCTTTGAGATGCTACACTTCAAGAAAAGCAAATGGCAGACAGTGGCTTTGAGAGCCCACTGTCTTGTGTCACCTCAGGAAAGATGAACAGCAAGCATCAGAGACTGCAGAAACCAGACTGCTTCTGGAGGCTGAGAGCAAAGTGGTATGAGTGACAGACAAGTAACTGAGACACCCAGTAACTGCTGAGTGCTCCAGGCTGAACAGCCAAATGGAGACTCTGTGGAAACTTCTGACTGCTATGGAGGATCCCAGGGTGCTGAGCATTTGGACTGCCAGTGAAGCAGGTAATGGGTTTTCCTCCCAAATCCAGGGTGGCTGTGGGAGAGCCATGGTTCAGCTCATGGCAGCTGAAGGAGTCTTGAGCCTGTGTGGCTGTGAGCTGTTTGGAAGCTCTCTGGCCTCAGGACACAGAGATCTGGGAATGGCCCAGTTACAGAAGGCTACAGACTGCAAAGTGCAGCAGTAGCTGAAAGTGAAAGTTTCAGAGAGACTTGCTTGAACTGAAAAAGTTTTGGTTGTGGAACTCATTATATTTGGAGCTGTTTGGTATATACAGACTTAAGGGCAGCTGACAAGCCAGGCCCTGATTTTGAGCACTTAGGAATTTTTAGGAATGGCACCAAAACTCTTTTTGAACTTTTGAACTGAAGAAACGAAATAGACAGTAATGATTTCATTACAATGGGATATTTTGAATTTATTTATGCATATAGACTCTATCAACGGTGATGACTTATAAACTGCTTATGGAATTGTTTATGTAAAAATGGAACTGCTTAAAAATGAAACTGTTTAAATAGACAAGTTTGGGGTTTTTTTTAAGAAAAGGGGGAGTGTTAACATTCCTCAGTCTATTTAATTTAAAAAATATTTTCATGTTACTTGAGTGAATTAATGTTATGTTTTGTATAGTTCTATTTAGAAATTGTTTTTGAATGTAGGTTTGTAGGTTGAGAGTAGGTTTATAGAATAATTGTGTAGGTTGAATGTAGGTTTGTAGGTATTATAATTGTGTATGTTAGAGTTATTATGTCAACCTATTGAGAAGTATTTAAGTTTGAAGTGAATATATCAGAAGTTTATCTTATGTTTTGTTAGCAAGGAATTCAAATGGTTCTATTAAGAGTTTGCTTTAAGATGTAAGATTGGGAGAATTGTAACTATGTATAGCAATATTTATGTTAGAATTATGTTAACCTGTTAATGTTAATGATGAAGCTAAGGGAGTCTTAAAGTTTGATGTATTTGCATTAAGAGTTTTTTCTTTTAAAGTATAAAGAAGAGGAACCTGTTGTAGCTCGTTAGATTTCCTAGTGGCTGTACCCAGCAGGACTGCATAAGAGGTTGATTGGACCACGAGTATGAGGTTTTTGTTAGGATCTACATTTTACTGTAACTAGCAAGGGGGAGGTCTTTTGCTCCACTCCTTGACATTCTTATAAATAGCCCTGTGAAATAAAGTTCTAGGCCTGATGGATTAGGATCTAGGCCCTCTCAAGGCTATCCTGTATTTTCTATCTTTATCTCCCTGCTCTGTTCTTCTAACTAATATGTCCTGCTGCTTCTACTCAAGAACACTCTGGAGAAATATGGAGGTGGTGGATATCACCTCAACAATGGACTGACTCACCTACACACTATCTATGAGAAGTGTGTAAGCCTACCAATTGAAGCACAGGCATAGAGGTAGGGTCAAAGATGCAGAAGAAAGTATTTTTAGAAGTAAAACTTCTAAAGATGAGTATAAATAATACACACAAACAGATGTATCTTTGATGTCCCCACCCCCTAGTGTCTAAAAAAACTTACATAGTAAGTTATCCTGCCTTATGATGGGGTCATATAGAATAAGGATATCTAATTCTAACCCTCTTGGAGTCAGGTGGTGCTAAATACTCGTCTGTATCTATCATAGTATCCATTTCCAAACTACTGCAACAACACTAGTTCCCTGCCAGCACCCTAGTCAGTACCTGTCTGTAAGAAACTGCAGAGCACCACATTTTGATTTGTCTTCTTTACCTCTAGATCTTTATACACAACAAAACTCTGCACTTCGTTTTCAGTTACAGGGACTATTTTTTCCCTTACAACACCACAGGACATCCTTCTGCTAGGAACTGCTGTGGATTCCTATAAGTTTTCCCACACAGCAGATGCTGGCACATGGAACATCCATGTTAAAACAGCTAACCCGGAGTGGCCACAGGAAGCCTGCAGCTGTGGCTTCTGACACCTCTTAAATAAAATATTAGGTGTATAGCTATTGTCTATGAGCTGTCTGTGGTCCTTTGTTCAGCTGGCTGGGGTTAAAGGGCATGTAGGTTAGTAGGCCTGATGTTTGATACTTGTCATAGCCAGTTACTTGGTAACACACATGGGATGCAGTATCTTAGTTGCTAAGCAATAAATTCAGGTAAACCTTTCTGTCATTCTTACTCATCCAGTTTTAGAAAACATGTTCTAGATAAGGGTATCTTGCCTCAATTTTAACCTACACCTTTTTTATATTTTTCTGCTTAGGGCACAAAATGAATGCAGATCACTTCTCAGATGGTAACTTGCTTGCCAGGACTTGCACTGCTGATACCAGCTACAGAACTGTTCTTATTTTTTCTGGTGGCCACTGCCATTGTGATCCTTCTGGAACTCAGCTTGGGACCTGCCCTTCAAGAAAGGCCAAAAGATGGCCGACCACAAGAAGGAATAATGGAAAGATACATGTGTGCCCAATGATGTTCTGTTTACTTACTTACTTATATCATTATACCTTCTTAAATGCCTACTCTCAATATTTGCATGCAAGCTTTTTAAAGAAGTCACTCTGCTAGAGAGACCACCAGCTCTGGAACGAGGGACTTAGATATGAACATCCTTCAGTGCTCTCAAAACAGGTTTGAATTTTCTTCCTGTGCTAAGGGGCTGGCTGCAAGCTAGACAACCAAGTTCACAACTCTATGTCTCTACTTTGAAGTTTTTTGAGGATCTCAGGAAATGACATAAATGATTCTCTGGAAAAATCTCACCATCTTTGTTGTGTTACCTGGCAACGTTCATGCAGAAGAAAAATAAAGGAAGAATGGAGTTCTAGTTCTACTTAAAACATAACAATTTAGCTGAGTATCCTCTCTACTTACAGTAGAAAAACCACCTGCCCACAGAGGCAGTGTCTGGATTCTGTCTGGGATTCCTTTGTGCTAGGGCCTGCCACCCTGGGGTTGCCCACAGATGAGCCTGGGGTGAGATAAACACCACAGATAATTTAACATGCAAACATTTATTTTCTTTCCAAAAATGAAACTCATTTCAAAAGATTTATCAAAGAAATTTTTCAATGGCAAATCTTTCCTATAAGATGTGAAGAGAAATTATTTTTGTAGTGAGTCAGTTTATTAATAGGTAGAAAGTGGTGTGTGCTTTACAGGTGCACAGAGACATGCCCTGTATTATCCTCATTGCAATTACAAAGCTTCTGATATGTTATCTCTGCTGGGCTGCACTAAGGGGTTCTGCCTCTGCTGAGCTGCACTAAGGGGGTCTGCCTCTGCTGGGCCACACTGAGGGGATCTGCCTGACATACAGGTGTGCCACAGATGAGCTAAACATTCTCTGACAACAGGTGTCACCTGGCTCAGCCTCAATTTCTCCATCTTTAAAGTGGACATAAAAATAAGGTTAATTGCCGGGCGGTGGTGGTGCACGCCTTTAATCCCAGCACTCAGGAGGCAGAGCCAGGTGGATCTCTGTGAGTTCGAGGCCAGCCTGGGCTACCAAGTGAGTTCCAGGAAAAGGCGCAAAGCTACTCAGAGAAACCTTGTCTCGAAAAACCAAAAAAAAATAAAAATAAAAATAAATAAATAAATAAATAAATAAGGTTAATTAACAACAGTTGTAAGAATGGGCAAATAACAACCTTTGTGTACAAAAATTGATAGCTTTGAATACAGTTTTCTCTTCTTTGGGGCCTTCATTGCATCAAACTTAAACTAACAAATGTCTCTTGAGGGTATGCTGTGAACAAGGCTCTAGTCACTTAAAAATCTTTGCTGAAACAATTTTTATATTGAGACAAAATATTAAAATAAAGGCCACTTGTGATATTCATTAGTTAATGTAATTATGTGATTTTTCTAGAGAAGACCTAGAGAGTTCTGAAGCCCCCAACTCAAGGAGTGATACTGGCCTCTGGACAGTAGCTCCTCCACTTGTGCGTTTGCTCAGAGAGGCTATTGTGGTGGGAGAGGGCAATGGGCATAGTTCTGCAATGCACCATTATCCCAGCAGGTCACTGGTTCAAAGTGGTCAGGAAACATTTGCTCACGTTGTTGAAAAAATGGAAACAAGGAAGAAAAGAAGAGAGAAAGGTCAGCTTCACAAAGCTCCTGCATGGTGCTGTTTTCTTCTTTGTTTCCTTTTTATGTTAAAATGTTCACCATCTTCGTGAATTCTTCCACTGTCTAGAGGTGGACCAGAAAGCAATCTTTATTACTCCTGTGTATGGATATGAGATCACAGAGAAAATAAACAATTAGAACCGAAAACTAGAATGAACAAACAACAAAGCATTCATTTGGATGAAAATCTATGCAGGCCTCCCAATGCCTCTTTCAACATCTTCATTAATAGGGCATCCTTTGAAATGTCAGTTTACGTAAACCACTGGTTTTGCGTACATAGAAATGCCCTGTATCCTTCAAGAAAAGGAATGAACAATAAGAGGAGATGTAAGGTATTTCAAATGTCTGGGCCATAGCATCACACTCAACAAGCCCTCCTGCAGCCCACTCCACACAGCACACTCCTCTGTTGGGCAGACCTTATCAGAGACTTGCATTCAGGACTGAGGACCAGAAGACAAATTGACAGAACAATAGCATAAAAGAAATCCTCCAGCAGAGCTTTTATAAGTTGAATAAGAAGAAATTCCAGGCCGGGCGGTGGTGGCGCACGCCTTTAATCCCAGCACTCAGGAGGCAGAGCCAGGCGGATCTCTGTGAGTTCGAGGCCAGCCTGGGCTACCAAGTGAGTTCCAGGAAAGGCGCAAAGCTACACAGAGAAACCCTGTCTCAAAAAAAAAAAAAAAAAAAAAAAAAAAAAAAGAAGAAATCCCAGCCCGAGTTCTGAGGTTAGTGACTAATTTAATGAGTGAAGTGGGTTAAGTACCCACTGCTCTCACCTGCGATGTGGACATTACTAACTTGTTAGTTGGTGGCACTAATAGAACCCCAAAGAAAGTATCTTGTTAGTGTGCCAAATTAATTTTCTTCCCATATTTCACCCTTTGCTGAATTAATAGCAAATTGTAGTATAAACACATTAAATTAAAAGTGAGCTTATACAGTTCTTAGATTCACACTGTGATCTTACAACAATATCCTTATATCTTGGGATGATCATTTTGATTCTCATTGTGGTCATCTTATGCAATGTCCTTGTATCTTGGGGTGACTGTTTTGAAAGCATTACTTCATAAGGAAGTCATTTTGAGATTTTAGAAGTAAAAGGCTCTTGGTTAGTGTCCAAGAATCACTGTCATTTTAAATGAGTTGCTGATTGTGACAAAAATATATTGATTCTTGTGTGCTTCAACTTGGGTTCTGATGAGGACTCTCCAAAATTTTAGTGTCAGAAACCTACACTAAGACATGCTCACATTTTAGCTATTTCCTGAGTATCACAAGACACACCATTTGGACAATGTTCTATAGTATACTTAACACAGTAAGACAATTGCACACTTTACTGCCACACAGAGTAAACCTATGTTTTTCCTATCACATCCATGTTATTTATCCAGATAGTATCATTTTTGCCATTTTATTCCTGTTTGAACATGATGTATTTTAACAAAATTCCTTTCTATTCCTGGAGCTAGTAGTGATCACCCAGAGCCTCCTGGACATGCAGTTAGAAACCATCACCCTCTTTATATGACATCCTACTTCCTGAACCCAAGCCCTTTACAACTGGATTTTTTTCCCTAATTTTGAAACAAGAACTATTGGAAACATTCAAATAGAGGGTAAAAGACCCCAGAAAATGTGCCTTTTGGGGCATGCTTATCATTAGCATAGCACAAATATGCCTGGTTATTATTTGATTTAGAAAAAACTATGGTGAGGATATTTTTTGTTTGGTTTGTTTTTTTCTTTTTTCTGTCTCACAAAAACCAAGTGTTCTCCAGCAATGAGGCAGCGGAAAAAATCAATACTTGCCATGTACCATGTAACCAATAGAATAAGGGGAATGATTTATGTATGGATGGATGCAGCCTGAATCAGCTGGGGCCTCGCACGGAGAGCAAGAAAAAGAGAGGAGAAGAAACAGAAAGAGAAGGAGAGAGGAAGGCTAGGCAAGCTCAATTGCAGAGATTATTTCTAAATTGTGGCCAGATTTTTTCTTTTCTTTTTTTCTCCTGCAGCAATAATGCCCATCTCCGCTCTGCAGAACATAGGAAAGCCTGCAATTTGTGGAATATATGATGGCTCAGCTTTCCCCTCCTTTCCTTAGAGTCCTGATGCCATGTTTATATTAAAGTGCACTGAGAAAGGGAAAATGATGCATGGCCTGCAGCCCTTCAGCCATCTAGTCATCTCCACCCTACGCAAGGCTAGTGATGGGTTGACAAGCACTAGTTAACAGAGAGTCAGGTCATCAGCAGGATTTTACACACACACACACACACACACACACACACACACACACACAGCACCGGTTCCTGAGGAGACCAGCGGCAAGGGCTTGCACAAGAAAACTACTCATGAGTTCCTGCTGGAAATATAGTTTGGTTAACTGGAATTCCAGGGAGCTGCGACATTTAAAGGTATTTAATCCTCAAGGTAACTTCTAGAGGGGCTCATACCCTTGCTGAAAGCTGAGATACAGAGTGTAGTTACGAGGTCTCAGTGGGAGGGCCCTACTTCACAGCTGGGTATGTGTCCTATTGTATACTGAATTTTAGTTGTGACTTTATATCAGCTTATTTTTTCCTTTAAGATACTACTGCAAATGTATCTTTAAATGAAAAATAATTTATTCCCACTTTCTGCCTCAAACTCAGAATGAACCATGTAAAATTTTGTGAGAGGCTGATTTGATCATTTCTTTGGAATAGATTTATTATAAAGATGTAATTACATAAATCTAAATTCATTTTTGTGGGTTATCCTCTCTCTGTATTGTATGTGCAAATGTAGAAGCTTGACAGTACTCTGTTTTCATCAGTCCATTAAAAGGCTGACTTGTGTCCTTTTCTGAGGGACACTGATGCTAAATAAATGTTACTATGTTTTTATATCCTTTAACTCAGACACAGTGTTAATGTCAAAGTTGGGTAGTCCAATAGAATATCCTGCATTCTGTATGTGATTCACTGTTCCACATGATACACAGGAAGATATTTTAAGCATCAAATGTGTCAGAATAACATCATCTTGTTAAGGCTTGCTTAGAGTGAGTATTGTTAACACTTAACCACTGTAATGGTAATTCTCATCTTCAGTTGGCAAATATATTAATATAAACTCTCTTGATAAAAATGCCATTAATTTAAAAATAAATATACTTACATGACACAAATTATCTTGAATTCTAATATCAAAATATCATCCTATTTTAAATACACATATTCACAGTATATTAGATGGCAATTTTAGCAATATTTTACATGTATATTTGTTAACTAGTTCTTTTTCTTTATTTATATAATAATTATGGTATATGTATATATATACATATATATAATCTCCATGTTTACACTCAGATCTGCACATTTTATTTAGTAGTTGAGTTTGCATGCATAGAATAAAGGATTGGAAGTAAAGTGAGACATTTGGAGAGATAAAAGAACTATTTTCAGTGGCAAGACAGGCCTTAATTTTTTAAGTGACTTTTAATATTTAATACTATTTTGTGGATGTCACTGAAGAATAGTTAAGTTTAGCTTTATTATTATAATTGATCTACCCTATTTATAAAATTATTTGGGGAAGATTTCTATGCAAACTAAATTAGTACATCTAATTTATCTCCTCCAAATAAACTTAGGAACAACAACAACAGAAAACGTAGTCCAGAAGTAGAGCATACATAATAAATTATCTTTCAGTAGTTACAATCACATCTGCTTCCCGAAACCAGCAGAATTAAACCCACCCTCTTCTCTTGATGTAAGAAAAGACTGACAATGTTTTGCATTGAACTTGATCGTCACTCCCCCACACTTCTGTTACCCCAAACATGTAAAACAGCAGGACCCGTCACGTCACATCTTTACTTTTGATTCTGTTGCCTCAGCCAAACCGCCTGGGTGAGGGATGAGAATGAGAAAACCTGGAGACGGTTCAAATGGAGTGGAGACTGTGAAGTTCAACGCTATGGGAGCCTTGGCCATAAGGAGCAAATTTAGCAGGTATGTAGTTACCAGAAAACTAACTGGAAATTAAAGAGCACAGTCACCAGCAAGGTGATGCCAAAATATAAATAAGGTAAGCATGTTCAGAACCCAGCTGCAGGTTTAACAGAGATGTGTTACTGCCACTTAAAGAAAACTGTTATTTGTAACAGAGAAAGACGGAGAGCCTGCTATTGGTCACAGAATGTTTAATGAGTCCAGACAGGTCTAGAATATTATTTGAAATAGGCCTTACAAACACAGGAACCTGGGGTGTTAGCAGACAGACTCTTGGCCTCATAATAGGAAGAATACACAAAGTGAGAGGCTAACTATAGGCAATATACAAATCTATAAACAGTGGATTTCATCACTGGTAACAGAGTCTCAATGAATCCTTTGTTTAAAAAGTTTATTTGTACTATATACAGCTTTTATGGGTTCTAATGAAAGCCAATACTCCTTTTGCCCCAACGTGAGATTAATTTCCTATAAACATCTGGAGTTAAGACTCAAAAATGAAACTCACGTCAGCATCTTACACTGTGACATAAAACCAAATCTCCTGGTAAGCAAGGGTCTTTGGTAAACACCTGCAGTGGTTTATTTGCCTTTATTGGTGGTTAAAATTTCACTGAAGATATGTCTATTAAAGAGAAAAATCAATATCTGAGCTTAGTCTCCTGCTTTGTTTTAATACCACAAATTATTTTGAAACCAATTAGCATAAATGACTATTTAAGAAGTACAAGAACTGAATTTTGCTTTGTTATTCCAGCACCCACTGAAACCAACATAAGCTTGTATCTGGTCCCTCTTCCTTAATTATCAGTTAATCCACTTAATAAGAATTAATCAAGGAAATGATTTTAAAAGTCATATGTTTAAGTCTAATTTCATTGTTGCATCAAAAATAAGACTGAAGGCATTCTAATATTAAAAACAAAAATAGTATTAGCTCTGAAGAAGAGTGCAGTGCTCTGACCTGAGAGATGACTAGGTCCCAGAAAAGAACCGTTTCTTGCCCACTCCATTTCTTTTTTTCTCCAGTTAGCTTGGAGCAGGCAGAATTAGCCCAGTTCAACCTGAGCATAATTGGACGGCAAATTTCTATTTTCAAATCTAAACTGGTTCATTAACACCATATAGAGCTTGGACTCCATTTAGCAGAAAAGCTAAACAAAGGCTTGTGGCAATCCATATCTGCTCACTGTTAAAGCACAGGCACCTGGATATTCCAGATCTTGCCCAGGCATAAAGGCACAGAAACCTTCTACTGAACACTAAAAGGACAGATGCTCAAAGCCACACCTCAGCTCCTGTGCCTGGTGGGATGAGCTTCTTCGGCCCTTGTCCTGGCTCTTTGCATTTGCATCTTTATAGATTATGGGAAGCTATAGATCCTTTCGTCTCTCACAAAGCTGTCCAATTCCGGCCACAACCTCAAATGGTTTACTGTATGGGCTGTCTCATTTATTCAAGCAGATTTTTTTTTAAGAGCTAAATGAGAACACATCCTCCCTTCACACCCCCAGGGAATAATCCAAAAGATGGGAGGCTCCTAATAAAACAATTAATTGTGATAAATTTCTGGATTTTACTCCTTCATCTAGGGCTATTTCCATGGCAACACCCTCTGCTCCTATTGTTGGCTTGTTCCTCATTCACACAGCAGGTGAAGCCCAGGGCAGCCAGGGCAGGCTGATGGTCAGCTTTTATTTTCTCTGGCCCTTCAACAAAGGTTAGTTGAGGTCACCAGAAGTCAAAGGGTAATTACTTTTCCTCCTCGGGGTTAAAGGTACACAGATTGCTGTTGGGACAACTGTACAGATGACCTTCAGCTTTTAATGTTCAATCGTCTTTTCCTTCATCAGACGAATAAGTATGACACAGCAATCATGATGCTGCCCCATGTCTAAAATTCAGAATCTCTTGTGAACCTAACAGACATTAGCATAAAATGCCCTTGAAATCAGTTTGGAAAATCCAATGTGTAGAAGATTTTCTATCTCGTGAATAAAGAATAGAAAAAAATCCAGGCAGAAAGTTGCAGCAGAGTGCTTTTCCTCTTCTGTTAATCTGGTGTTCATATTCTTCCAGGCCTTAATAATTCTCCTGGGGGCAAGTTAGAGCTGAGAACTGTGAGCTCTCCTCCTCCGTCAGGAGCTCTGTTCTTCCCCTTTAAACGCTGGTCTTTTTCCCATAGTGGACTAAGAATAAGTCAGATCAAGTGAGTTTTCTCTAGTCTCCTTTCAATGCCTACAGAAAATCAGTCTCTAAAATAATTGGGAGAGGGGTGCCTTCTCAAACTCAACCCTCAAAACATTTTGTCCCTCATATTTGAAGAGCCACTTTCAGATATTTTTAATCTGAAATTTCAAATAAATGATTTCCATAGATACCAAAAATAGAGACAGTCACCAGATGCAACGTGTCTGTCCTTTCTCAATCACCTAGAAGAATATTTCCAGGTCCCTGGCCGTGATAAGTTTTCTGATGGCTTAGCTCAAAAGAGATACACAGAGGGAGGCTAGTGTCCCTTCTAGGCAAAAGGCCCAGGTCACTTGGAAAGGGCTTTTGACCCAATGTTTTAGCGAAAATCAACCATCTAACAAGTTCCCAGAGTGCTGAAAGCAGGCCCTCCCTTCATCTAGAGGAGAAACACTGCTTCTGCCCCTTTTCTCAGGTTCACCTGAGTGTGAGGTGACAGTTACCAGATATAATTTCTCTCCAAACCTCTTTCTCCAGTAATCAGGCTTGACCTAGATTTCACCATATCTTCATATGAAGTTATCTCTCTGCTCAGAAACCTGCAAGGAAACCCCTGGATGCACCTCCCAACGCTGCCAGACTAAACTGCTCCATTAACCTCTGCTTCTGTCTTCTGTGTGTGTCCTAGCCTCCCTACCTCTGCTACTCTGTCCTGCCAAACAGACTTCAAACAGACTCTGTGGCTTTCCCTGCTCCTAGCTGACGCTGTTCTCAGTAAACAGCAAATCTCCCTTACAGTTCCTCCTCCATTTAAAAGATTGGCTTATCAGTTCATTCAGGAATTTCTCCATGTTTTATTTCTGTGCTATGCTACACCTGAACCAGTTTGATGAATGCCTTATACCTAATACATACATTATCATGTACATAACTGTATATCAGTGCTATGGAAAATTCACCTAACTATTTAAAACCCATAAAATAGGAACTTTTAAGAGACAGTGCTTTCAACTACTCTCCTCCACAAATTCATTGACCTCTTAAAAGAATGTTTCTATTACAACTTCTTGCATAGTTGTCTTTGATAGGAATCTTAGAAATCTCTCCTTTCTCACTTCATTTTCTCTTGTCCCTTGAACATTGCTATAAAATCTTTGTAGCTATAACTCTTGAAAGAAAAATATTTTTGACGTCATCATACTTGAAGCTCCCAAACTTCTCTCCTTCCTGCTGTCAGTTACCAACAATGACTGCTGTTGTCATTAGTGCATAGTTAAGGAGACAACAAAAAGCTGTTATGGCCATACCCAAAGATACCACTTTAGAATCGAGTCTTGAATCTTCATGACCCATAGAGTACAGTAAAGGATGTAGATGGGTGGGGGTGGGGGGTATTTAGAAAGGGAGATAAGATCTAAGGAGGCAAATGTCACCATCCAGTATGTAACCTGGTTAAAAATTACCCAGTGAGGGAGGAAAGAGAAAGACCTAGAATCATGTATGGCTAGTTGTCAGCAGTGGCTGATTTGGGAAAGAGACAGCTCTTTGCTCAGTTATAGAACAAAGCCACAGGGAGCAGTATGTTCTCTGCTCGGGGACTCCAACCAGGGGTATTTGATGAAGGCACAGCTGTCCACTCTGTTATTGATGTAATGTGGTTATTTGGGGCATCAGAAGGGAGATGGGTTCAAGAAGGTAAACTTTAAAAGAAGGTATCTTTTCTTCTCTGCATACTTTATAGCCTTCCTAACGCTCTCCGACCTCCACTCCTTCACCCCTACCCTGTTCTGCAGTTGCACCTCATACTGAGGTTTAGAAGTCAGTAGGCCAAATCTGCCCTTGACCAATTAATGAAGATGCCTGGCTGGTATACACCCCAAAGCTACACATCTTCAACAACAGCATCTCTGGCATTTTGTGAGGGAGATATTTAGGAGCATCACTTCCTTGAACTCTGTGAGATTGCCATTCAAGGATGCTCTAAGCCAGCAACAAATTAGTGAGAAAACTACAATATGGTTTAAGTCAAAGCTTTGGCCCACATAATACACCACATATTCATATTTTACTCATTTCAAAGCAGAATTAGCATTTTGCTTTAGGCAAGATGCAGGCACTTGCCCTGAGCTGATTCTTGCCAGTTCTGAGAGTTTTGTTTCCTCTTGCATGCCCATGTCCCTGGGTCTTCATCTATAATTAACCTTCCCTTCACTAGGTCTTCATCTATAGTCAAGCTTCCTCTTTTCCATTTTGTAGAAAAAGTGTTTCCAGAAGGTCCGGCACAGAGGGATTTTCACAGTCGATTTCCTCTTTTTGTGCCAGAAATAGTTGTGATCTGCCATTCCTCAGATTGTCATGTACACGTGTGGAATGGAAAGCTATCTCCTGTGGACCTGTAGTTGAACTTCTCTAGGAGTTGTTGAGTAGTTTCAGAAACTGATAGGGAAGTGGCCTGGTCAGGGCACCAGGCTCTGGTACCAAATGAATGATGAGTGCTCAGTGCCTAGTTTCTCAGGGTAAGATGATGTCCTCAGTCCTGGAGCACTACTGGGGCTAAACTGAACTGGACTTGGGAACAAAATCAGTGGCTAGCACCTGGAGCTTTTAACAAATGTATCAAATACAGACTTCCCAACTTCAGCTCAGAGGCTCTGGTTCAGTAGTTCCCTGAATCTGTTCTAACGATTGCTTAGGTGTTGGCATTGTGCATTAGCTACACAGCACACTTAGAATATCTGAGCAGTGGATTTCATAGTTCTGGATTTGATTCCTACCTCTAAAATGGATCAGCACCCTTCCCTTTGCTAAGTATTTTCTTACCTTTTCAGAAACATCCATGTTTTCTGGATATCAGTCTGTCTCCTTTCTGGTGTTTTACCTCATTTTGATAATAGAACTTTAGTTTGTGTGAATCATGTGGATTTTAGTCACAGAACCTTCCTATGTTTACTCAGTCACAAGGCTACTCTGTTCCCTGATAGTGGAGTGGGGAACTTATCTTGCACCAGCCCTCCATATCCAAAGAAGCAGTTTCCACAATTCTCAAAGCCACATTTCTCTACCAATCATTACCTGACCTCCTGTCTTCTTTGACCTTAAATAAGCTAAGAGATTGCTAAAACACATAAGGAGACATCATTTCTTTCATGGAAAGCTTGTGCTTTTAGGAAACAACGCATTTAGTACAATGGTGAAGTACACAGGGCCCAGGGACAGAGAGAAAAAAAGAAAGACTAGATTCAGGTGTCAACTTTACCCTTTACTAGCTGTGACTCCTTCAGTTTCTCCTTCTGCAAAGTGGGAATGATAACAAAACAATAATGCACAGACACACACATACACAGAGAGTTACATCACACACACACACACACACACTCACTCACTGGCTGTTAAGACAATCTAGCTGATACAGCACACGTGAGGAGTTTATCACGTTGCCCAGAACACAGTGAGCCTGGATAAACAGCAGCTGTTAATTGTATGGAACACAAGTTACAGAAAGTCAGCACAGGCTGGAACACAAGTTACAGAAAGTCAGCACAGGCTGGAGCACAAGTTACAGAAAGTCAGCACAGGCTGGGACTCGAGCCCGACAGCTTTCTTATTAGCTGCTTTTCAGAAAAGTAATCTCTCCTTGAGCCTCAGTTTCTTCATTTCTAAATAGAAATTCACAAGGCAGTGTAGGGTGGCTATGAGGTTTAGAAAATACATATAATTTCCTAACACTATACCTGAAGACGTTGTTATTTAGTTTTGTCCTTTCTGACTGAGATCTAGATACATTATATTTGTTCCAAGCTAGAATTCTGCAAGAGACATTTGGGAGATGTTGTCAGAGAAACACACCAAGTGTTATCTCCTCTCTGGTCCATGCAAAGGAGGACAAGCATCAGTTTGAAATTTCTCTGAGGAAAGCAACATGGATTAGCTATAATTGCATGTTTTATCTCATGAAGGCATTGTGATGAGTCAGCAGAGTAAGATTTCTTATGAGTATAGCATGCAATAATTAAAATGGGGCTTTGCAGTCAGTCAAGTACAAGGACTCTGGCCTAACATGGCAGGAGGTAGCATGTGAGTCCACGTTATATACATGCAGTAGAAATGCATCATTTATATTAGAAAACTGGAGTCTTTCTGTCAGGTGAGCAGGCTTCAAAAGCTTCAGTTTGTGGTGGTCACCATGCCTCCTGCTTCTGTGCATGCAGCTCTGGCCCTGCTCAGACAGAAGTCCTGACCTAGTACTGCAAAACACTGCAAAACCAGCACTCAAGACAAGATGCTCTTCTCCCTCCCCCGAGACTGGGGTCAGAACGAAAGTCCTGTACTTCACTTGTAATTCCAGAATCACAAGTTTCTTGAAGACCCTCTTACAGCTTTGAGCCTCTGGGCAAAGTAGTACATGCCACAGCTCCACATCTTACTCAGGGAGGTCCAAACAAACCACTTGCACAGATATTCCTCACCTCTGGGAGCTCACAGA
This sequence comes from Peromyscus eremicus, assembly GCF_949786415.1. Lineage (NCBI taxonomy): Eukaryota > Metazoa > Chordata > Mammalia > Rodentia > Cricetidae > Peromyscus > Peromyscus eremicus. The sequence goes on along the minus strand of NC_081426.1, from coordinate 2,889,766 downwards.
CTGTTTTTTCAGGACAACTGCTTGTTTTTCCCTGTAAAGAGGTTTTGGTTTTAGAGATTTAAGTGTTGTGTTTTTTCAAACTATTATTTATTAACAGCCACTTCATTCAAGAAAAGATATTTAATCATTAAGATGTGGAAACACAAATCAGAGTGGGAAAGCTTCCCGTGCACTCATGTATGAATGCACATAAGTAGACACAGACATTCACACATGCATGAATGTGCGCACACACACACACACACACATACACACACACACACTGAGAGAGAGAGAGGGGGGAGGAGAGAGAGACAGAGAGAGAATAATCTCATGTTATCATTAAAGGGGAAGATGTTGCCATGGGAAGCTGAGACCCACAAGCGTGTGTGCCGACTCCCATTCTCCTACAGCTGGCATCTCTGCACCCTCAAGCATCTCCCTTCCATGCCTTGGCATGAGTGAGCACAGCCTTTTTCAGATTGAATCCCCTGGCTACTTGCTCTCCTTAGCCTCTTCCAGGTTAGAAGGGGAAAGCCCTCACTGGAGTCTCTTGCGAGGGTATGTGGTATTCTCACATCCTATCTGAGGCTGAGTTTCCTGTCCCTTCCAAGATCCTGGATACAGGCTGTTCCATGTTGTCCCTTGCAGTTACATGGATCCCAACTCCCTACCTCCCAACATCCCTTACGTCAGATCATTTCAGGTGACTAAGCAGTTGGCAGGTAGATACTCATGCAACCAAAGAGGCTCCATCAAAAGAATTTTCTCCAGTATTATAAGCTAAACTCTCTTTTGCTCTGTCAACCAGTGACCCTTACTGAGTTCCTATAAGTTGTTGTGCCTGGTGCATGGAATACAAGCATATAAAATCTATTCTCAAGGCAATTGTCTACAATTTATTTCTTCCTGGAGGCCTGGAGAACCTCATGTAATTTTCACAGTGTGCCAGAGACCCAAACCTACAGGTGAGATAGATGTAAGTGCCTCAGGCAGATGATAAAAAGCAACCACAGAAAATGGAACTAATGCAGGGTGAAGGGCTGCTAGGAGTCTTTGCAAGCTGTAATCTGCATGCAAGAACATGTTTTACACAGGTCCTCCTGAGGCTCTTCCATCTTCCTGCATAAATATGACTTTTCCTCCTTCAAAGATGCTTGAAAAAAATTAAGTGTATCGTCTTTCATTTAAAACTTTTCAACAACAGTAAATCATGCTCATCAAATCAACAGAAAGTAGAGAGAAGGGGTGGGAAGATAGCTCCCAAAGAGGACCAGCAGACAGATTCCTGCCTGGCCCTGCCACCAAGTGAATAATTCCTGGAGCAAATCAGCTCACCCCTCCAGACCTCAGTCTTCCCTTCAGAAAAACAAGTCAGTTGAACAGCTCCAGCAGTGCAAGTGGTACCCACTGTGCTTGTCCTAAGTGTTTGCATATGCATCAAGCTTCTTAATCATCACTACCTTATGAAATACCAAGCATTGTAGCCCATTTTATAGAAAAGGAAACAGAGGCATGGGACAGTAAAACAGATTTGTTCCAAGTTCTGTAACAAGCAATCAGCAAAGAATTAGAATCTACCCATCAATTCTCTTTCCAGCACCTCCTCTCTTGATCACTAAGATGGGCCATCCTCTAGTAGATGAGATTTAGAGGGTACTAATGACATCCTCAGTGTTTGTTTTACTCACATCTGGAAGTGTAAAAGGACTGCTAAGGGCTCATTTTATATATACTTTAGACCAGCTGAACAATCAAGATTGCATCATCCTGAGACTAAAAATAAGCATCCTCAAAGTCCTCACAGATACTTCAGATACCAGCTGCATCCTGTGGCAACAGTGGAAAACAACAGCATCCACTAGATAGCAGCACAGGGTGGTCAGGACCTGACAGTGTCCCAATAAAAGCTGAGGATATGTCTTATTCTCCAAGACCAAGGCCATAGGGTGGTGTTCTCATCTACCCATATTCAGCAGAGAGCCACCACATCCTCGGCAATGACAGAGACTCCCCTTGACATTCTTCCTCCAAGACCCTTGGTGGATGTTGGGCCTCTAGTAAAAACTTCATGATATCTGCTGCTATCAAGGGGATGGTCTTGCACAGCCCTTCAAGCACAGGTGCTTGTGGGTGGGGACTTGCTAATATGATGAGCACTGAGCCCCATCTCAAGCCAACTAAAGAGCAATCTCACCTCACAGCCTCTGCTAACATCTCTTCTCCTTTTCCTGCCCTAACAAAAAGCAGAACCAGTGCACCTGTAGTCCTAGTTCAAGAAGCAGCTGCTTCTTCCCTTGAGACACCTGGTGTGTTCCCAGCACATGCCCTGCACCCACCCTTCCCTCCTTCTGAACAGGCTTCTGATCATCTTGTCTCTGCTGCCATCTCCACCAGCATGCCTTTCCTGATCCTTCTAACCAGACACGATCTGCGTTTGGTTTTTTTTTTTTTTTTTTTTTTTTTTTTTTTTTTTTTTTTTTGGCAGTCCACAGGACTTTTCTTATGCCTTCCTCACAAGTTCTACTCTCAGTGAAGTTTCTTCATATCTAGTCTGTATTTTACTCTTTAAAGAGCTTAGAGCTGTGCCTGGCCCTGATAAATATCTGCTTGATTTTTCAAGTAATCTTACCGCAATAAGTAGAAGGCTACAGTCCGTCAAAGTTGACAACAAAAGAAGGGATCCTTGGACCTTTTATTCTCTTTCTCAAATTGTTCAGTTGTGGAAGGATTTTTTTTTTTAAACAAATTCCTGATTAACAGAGATGATCCCAGAGGTGAGAAGAGGCTTGCTGTAACCATCATGCACACAGATTATCTCCAAAGCAGTTCTGGAGTACAAATACCCCAAGCCGAGGCCTGCTCACTGGACCTTCAGCAAGTCAAGATCCGTGCTGCAGCTGCTGCTTTACCCCAGCTCCAGAGTGTCCAGAGGGGTGTGAGCAGAGCAGCCAGCACTAGGGCACGTGCTCTATCAGGCATTCGTTCACCTTGCCAAGGTAGAAATGCAACCCAGGTCAGAGCAGCCACTGTGCTTTGTCACACACTTTGTCTGCACTGCTTTAACTTCCTTAGACAACTACGTGTGGTAGTAAAAATTTCAACATTCATGGCTACAGAAAAGGAAAACTTTTCCTCTAAAGGCAACAAAGTTGGTAAATGTGAAAATGCTCCCAGGATTTTCAAGACTCAGAGTTTCTTTTACAAATATCCTGTGTGCTAGTCTGTGAGGTGGCCGAAAACACTGCTAGTAGTGTTGACAGTGTTTTTGGTAGCTGAATATATAGAACTGGAGGGTAGGAACCGAGAAAACTGTGTGAGGCATTGCTTTGAATGTTAAGTCCTGTGAGAATGGAGCCTGAGAGCACTGTGCCGCACACACAGGCCAACATGGATCACCTTTGGGCTTAGAAATGAGCTGCCAGCAAAAGATACCCGATGTTCACTTGATCAAGTCAGGTGTTACTGAATGGCAAAGGGGCCTCCTTCTTCACCACAGAACACTGTTCGAGAACCTTAGCAAGTAATCCTTCTAACAAGTGGGTAGATTTCTCTTGCCATAATTGTTCCTCCTTGACTTTTTAATGTATTTCTGTTTACATACCATGCCCCTTTGGTTGGCCAGGTAACTTGGATTTGGGAAGGTAAATGGAGCTCAAGCACTGAGTCCCTGTTAAGGATGAAAGTCACAGACCTACCTGGTGCATTGAGAATCAACAGGGCACTACCCAGAGTTTCTTTCTCACACTTTTCCTCACCAAATAAAAGCTTGTGCCTTGCAGGTTTCAGAGCTAGAAGGTCCAACACCAGAGAGTAACACTGTGGATATCAGGACTCTATGAGAAGAGTAGGGCAGAGAACAGAAGACAATTGCAGAGAAACAGTTTCATTCCATAAAATGCTAGATTGCACAGTATTAAGTGCAGCAATTATAATTAGAAGTTGTGGATAAGAGACAGTACTTCCTCTGGTCCACTTTTTCTAAAGCAGACTTCTGCAGGGGGTACCCTATTGCCCCTTTACCTCCAACAGACTAACCATGGAGCAAAACTACTCATTCCTTCACCAAGTTCATTTTCCAAGCATTTTATCAACTTGACACCAGTTCTCAATTTCTACGCCTTTCTTTTTGTCTGAATATTTTATAGTCCTGACATAATGATTTTAGTTAGGAGCCTACTTTAGAATGAGTGTAAGAGGGCTAACAGTACATTAACATGCCCACTATCAATCAGAAAATTGCAGGTCAGCTCCTTGAATGATATGTTGCTCAGCACATTAAATCCTTGAATTCAGCAAAAATATATAAACACTTTCACTCCTGAAGTTATGAAAGATAGGTGGAGTAAATGGACAATTAGGAGGATAATCAATTTAGAATGGTTTAAGTGGAACAATAATGGATTGCTACTTTTTCTTTTTTTCTGGTGTAGAAACTGAGTGCCTATGCTGTCATTTTAGTACGAAAGAGATGGCAAGGAGTAACCAATCAAATATAACTTTCTCGGTCTTTGCTTATGTGCTTAAGCTCCTGCTATGCGCACATTGCCTTGACAGAGAGCCAACAGATATTTACCAACTGATATCGCTAGAATAGGTGAAGAACAAATTACTCTCCTTTTTCTTAGGCATCAGTTTTCCATTTAAGCTGGTGCCAACTCTATGCACTAGTTAGTATAGATTGCAAAGTTTATTGCTAATCTTCTTTGCTACTCCCAACATTCTAACACCCATGTAGTGCTCCTGGATGACTCTCCTCCATGACAGTGTCCTCCACCATGAAACAGAGCACACTTTCCTCTAGACTCTAGAGAGTCTGTAAGAGAAAGCAAGAAAACCTGAAGAACTGAGGACTAATCAGGTCCTATCTCTTCTATTCCATGTTCTCTGGTCCCCTCAAGGGCTGTACAAAAGAAAGCAACTGTTTGGTCTAAAGCCTGTCTTTTAGAGAAAGTGTGATGGCCCTCTTTTTGGCAATAGGGATTCTTTATATAAAAATAGAAATGAAAAACAAAACATAAGCTCTGTTCCTTTATAACTCAGAATTTTAAAGCGTAGGTTTATGTTTTGAACTTATAATAATTATACTTTTCTGCTCTTACAAATAAAATTTGAACACATAAACCCATAAGTTTAGTACACATTGTTATGAGTAATTGTGTGTATAGTTTGTAGTCCATGTGTTGTTGTAGTTGAAAAAGGAGTATCAACTTTCCTCCTTGAAGATTTTAACACAGACTAGCATTCCTCCACAACACATACCATCTTCTCAAACAAGAAATACTATTTCAGAAACGCATATAGAGTAGACTCTTCATACACATGTTTACAACATACACTTGATATTGATATGCCAAACAGCCTCGTAAAGAGTATCAAGACACAGTTGTCAAATGTGATATTAGTTAACCTGCATCAATAATCTGAGAGCATGAACACAACAGTCAGCGTCCTGTGTTTTCCTTTCTTGTACAATTAATTATATGTTTATATCTAAGTTTTGGAAACTGTCAATATACTAGTTTCCTATACCAATCTTCATTAAATATATTATTCAAATATTAAATTTACTAACTGTAACTATACAAAATACTATGTAGTACTGAGATATGAAAGCATAGTTCCTGCTTTCAGAGAACTTAAAATCCAGTGAGAATGCTAAGATTTGCAAGCAGTTTCTCAATGTTCTATTTAATATAGATTTTAAAATTTCACATAATGAATATACAGGAGTAAAAAGGCTTTATGATTGATTTAGGTAAGTTGTATGAATATTATTTCCCAAACAGTATGGAAAAGCCCAACTATCTGCACAGGACAATCCTCCAGTTTTCTGGGGTGTCATGGTGACTGAAATTCTACTGTGTTCTGCAAATTCACTTCTTTAAGGAAGTGGGATTCCACTTTTCCCCTGTGTCAGTGGGCCCATTTAATTATAGGCATTTAAAATATTAGAATCATTTAATATGTTTATGGTAGGTGTTTTTCGGCAATCTGGTTTAAGAATTAGCCATAGATGAGTTAAGATGTTGTCATGGTATCTGTCAAACCATTTCCCCTGGGAAGGGTCACTGAAAAGAATGACGCACAGATGGGAAGGAGAATTACAGAAAACAAGCCCCATCTCTCACAGTCTGTGGAAACCTGGTGTGGTAATGAAGTCAGTGGTACCAAGAAAAATAGGAGTCAAAAGTGGAGAAAGGCTTGACTCCTCAGTTATCCCGCACCTAAAAGTCAGTCAGTCGGTAAGCTTATAGAAGTAGATGATGGTGATAAAGGAAAAGAGAAAAATTGAGAATTCCCATAAATTCTGTGTTATCAATGACTAACCACACAGCGGCTAATGTTCACAACAGGAACAAGCCTTTATAAACTGTGCATTAAAGCTCTGTTTGGTTCTAATGCAGAAAAAAATGAATTAACCCTTTGTTAACTCAATATTTTTAACTCTTGGACACCAGCAGAGCCACATGAATTTATGGACTAAGCACAAAGCCAATGCACAGTGCTGAAATTATAACAGATTTGTGGGGATTCACACTCATTAGCATTCACTGGTAAACACTACACAATGTAGCAGGCTTTGGTGAAGCTATTTCTACTAACACAGGAGCTATAAATATGACTTGACTGAAGGAGTGTTCCTTTACTCCTCTAGCCACAGCTAATGAGTCTATTCAGGAGCTCAATACACCTTATTTACGTTCTATTTTATATGCTGTATAATATTTTGTATACTGATCTGATATCAGCAATGGATGGCATATAAGTAACTTGCTAGTTTTTTTTCTTTTTCCTTCCCTTTTTATACACATTTGGATCTGTAAAATTTTGTCACATGTAAGCACACCTGTCAGCACACCAAAATCAAAATACAGAGTTGAACCATCACCACCAAGAATTGCTTTTATGGTCATATGTTATCCCTAATGCCTGGAAACCACTTATATTAGCTCCATTTCTATAATGCTGACATTTGAGGATGTTCTATGGAATCAATCCATATGTAAAAAGAGCATATCTGCTTTTAAAGACACCTATATGGTTCATATGCATATACATACAACCACATACCTGTGTTTGCTTTTTATAATCTTGATTCCATTTTTATAAAAATATTTCAAATTTAATTTTATTCAATATCCAAGACATTAGAAACAGCCTGGGGATAATCTGCCCAAGGTGGCCCCTTTCCTGATGCTTGCCGAGCTCTGTGCATCTTCAGTGATTCAGTGACTCAGGGCTGAATTCTGTCACAAGGTTCAAAAGTCACTGCTTTTTTGGAATGGAGCTCCAGCTTTGGGGGGAAATTGCCGTAGGGAGGAAGGAGTCAACACTCTTTGCAGGTGCTGCATCCATCCTGTCATCCCTCTGGCTTTTGCAAGAATCCCAGGAGGGACTTTGCTGGACATAAAGGAGATAAAGAGTTAATTGCTTCTAACCAGGTCATAAATTAACCTGTTTTTTTAGAGATCTGAAGGAAGAGGTGCTCCAAAGCACTAATGAACACACGCATCTAAAAATATCTCCTTGTTTAATTAACAGCACACACACACAGCCATTCTAATTAAACCTGCCAGCCAGACCTAGGACTATCGGTTCCACATCTTTCACAGGCATTAAAAAAGTCCAATGAAATCATTTGAACATCACTGGGAAATAACACCAGGGAAAAGGGTGTCTGAGGGGGAAATTAACTCTGTGCTAAGCAAGGAAGCTGTTGTGTCATAGAAGTCAAGCTGGGCACAATGTCAGTGTGAAAGGTGGAGGCGCTGAAGGCAGAACCAGTTCCAGGCACTTTCCTTGAAGATTTGCAGTCATAGCAGGAATACATCCTCTCCACCTTCCAGAGCCTGAGCCTAGCAAAGCCTAAGCATCTATTAAACATGGAGGAGTCGAATATCCTACTCTAAATAGCAACAGCCCGTGCTTATTGAGTGAGTGCTTGTTTTGTGCCAGGAATTGCCAACCCTTATGTAACACAACATACCATCTTATATATGATAAAACTGAAGTTTAGAAAGGTGAAACTACTTGTCCAGGATCTCAAAGCAAGGGAGGATCTAGATGAATGTAGTCAGAGTGGGACAATGGCCTGCCTGCTTAACATGCTCACTAAGGTTCTGAATTAACTCCTGATGGACTACAGAATGAGACTAACAAGCATAGCTCTGAAAAACAGCAAGCTTTATAATACTGGCGTTAACCATTTTGTGTGTCCAGTCATTTTTATTCCATTTTAACAGAAAAGGCCGAATTTAAACACAGGTTTCTATGATGTCAGATACTGATAGTAGAAGATAGTGGCACCCTCAAGTCCGAAGTGGCAGGTAGAGCATTTCATCAGCTTGTATGTTTTCAGCACCTTGACGCAGGTGTAAAGGTGGGTCATGTACACCATGCTTAACATAGGAAGGTCATACATCACATTAAAGTCAGTCCACCAGTTAGTGCATTTTGAGATTCAAATGTTTTAATTAACAAAATTAAATGAAGGCTTTAAGGACGGTGGGAACTGAGGTGCCACACAACCCTGCTACTCAACTGGAAATTGCTCCTGTCTGGAAAGGTGGTACCATGATAGGCATAGTTTCGCTGTTTTGATGGTGAAATTTTCTTTTTCTTTTTGTTTAATTGATTTTTATTACTTAACACAGTGCTAGCCAAAGAGAAGATTTCTGAGGTTGGATCTAACCTACAGATTAGGAATCTACTCACTGTAGCTAAAAGGCATCCAAAGGAATAGTCCACGAAGTTGGGACGTGAATAGGCGGAGGAGTGGGACCTGGGAGTGAAGGTGAGGCCCTTCCATTCAAAGCCTCTACAGATGGCAGAGGATGTGGAAGAAACAGACAAGAAGACAATGGCAAGAGGCCTGCCTTCTTCACATTGTGTATATTATTGTAACTGCTGTGGGTATGGGAAAGGAAGAGAGATTAGAGGGTAGCAAAAGTCTGATGTCTGTTCCCATGTTCAATGTTATGGAGCACAGGTCAGAGGATATGGGTAAGCACTTGCCTCCCATGACTCCCAAGTGTGAACTGACAACAACCAACCCAAATGTTTCGGGTATTGACGTGCCTGGCTCTGTGCTGTTGTCTGCAGGGACGTCACTCACTGCATTTGACAGCAAACACAAATAGGCACATTTCCCCACCCTACAGATAACAAAACTGAAGCCTAGAGAAGTTTTCTAGTCCAAGGTCACATAACTGAGAGGTATCAGCATGCACGGCTGTGTGTGCTCAGGATCTGAGTTCCTACCAGTGTCTGTTGCTGCTTCCCTTGCTGGGATTGAAATGGGACCTGGAGAATAAAAAGGCAAAGTCTTTGTGAAATGCTGTGCCTGCTCAGTAGTCCAGGAGCTTCCAAGTCTAGAGAGAGCAAAGGAAGCTCATATTCTCCTTCTCCTGACACTGCTATTCCTTCAGGGGCAAAGTGGGGGTTGTTGAAAGCAGGGCACCCATCTGTGCCCTCTGCCCTCTGCTACTAAGCCCAGGCTAGTGACATTGGCAAACCACATATGCTCTCCAAGGCTCCCCAAGAGTCAGTTTTTCATCTGGTCTAGGAAAACAATATGAAGGCAACTGCCAAAGAAAACAGTCTCTGGCAGTTCCATGAATCCATCCCAGATTGGTTTGTGAAAATGCTTTCTTCTTAAGGTTTACTTGTTTGTGTGTGTGTGTGTGTGTGTGTGTGTGTGTGTGGTGTAAACCACATGTGCACTCCTATCCAGCCACAGAAAACACTGTATAAATGCCAGCTCTCTAAATTCTTTCCTTATCCCAATGTCAAAAGGGCTGCCCGGTGCTGTGCCTGAAGCTCAGGCTCCGGACAGACCGTGGCTGTGGGCTAAGAATTCTAACCCAGTCAGTTATCGTTTTGGAAGATGTGAGCTTCGGTTTCTCCTTTTAACCAGAGGATTGGTAGAAAGTGTTATGGTGAGTACAAAATCTCAATGCCCATGACATCTTCCCTAGAGATGAAGGCTGACAACAAACACGTATCTGTAAACTCAGCTTTATAAAGCTCTTTTGATATTTTTGTTAAAACACCAAATTCCAGTTAAATTATCACTTAGTCACCTGTTTGTGAAGTTGGGGAATTATATTTTTTTGGCAAATCTCTCAACCTCCACAATTAGAGACTATAACCCATCACAGGAACAAACTGAGCACCTCCAAGCTACAGGCTGCCTAGTAAACATATGTTGGTGGAGATAGTCTAACACATCCCACCATTTAATGGCTATCAGACTATTGCATAATATGTTCCTTTAAGTGAAAACTTTCAAAAGGAATTACATAAACTGCTATGAGGCAGCCTTTCCAGCTCTGTCTCGAGTGCACTTGTTTTGAGAAACCTCCACTCATGGCTGTAACATACAGTTAGGATGCCAAATTTAGGAATATCTTCCTTTACTCACATGTTTCTGAACTCTGAAACAGCTTATTCAATGGTGGCAGCAGTTTCTGAAAGCCTTTCCAGCTCTGAAGTTGTAAACCTTGTTCTAAAGCTCAGGCTAACCTGATGCCTGGAGATGCTGAAAGCAGCTTAGCATCATCCCTTCATTTGTGCATTTCCACCTAAAAGATGATCTGAAAGCAACGTCAGATCCCCTACAAAATGAATTCATTTCCCCATCCAAATCTACTTCTTCTTGTCTTGGGTGTTCCTAGCTCCAGCCATTCAGTGCTCAAATCTGTAAACCTAATAGTTGTTTTGGTTTTCCTTTCCCTCATCTTCACATCTACCCACCAGCATACCAGTTGTTGGCCAGAATGTCAACCCCTATTATGGTAGCCAATGAAATGGCAATAATAATAATAATAATAATAATAATAATAATAATAATAATAATATGAAAAGAAACTAGTCCGTGTAATTTTTTTATACCAATTAGAGAACATGATGATATTAGTTGTTTGCAAGGCCAAAGTGCCGACGCAGGAAGGTCTAATTGATTAAAATATAAGGGCTGGATCAGCACTTTAGGTCAAATCCTTAGAAAATAGATGTTCTTTATGCAAAATTAAGTGTGTTGCAAGCATCTTTCTTACCAGATGTCAATTTTTTCTTTTGCCATTTGCCCCCAGGTGTGAGTTTTGGAGATAAATCCTGCATGGGTAGCTTCACACAGGAGTCAGAAGCTGTTTGTGGATAGGAATTAAATTGTTATTCTCCTTTTTGTGTTTTGCAAATGCCTCCTTCTGCAGATAGGGTAGCTCAACATGTCTCCATCTTCTATTTTGGTACTCTGCAGGCTGTGGCTTGATCCTATTATCTGAGTGATAGGCACCTTTATCATGTGCTCACACTCACTGGTGAATGGAGGGGAGAATTATGCCACCTCCTCTTTTAGGACCAGGGAAGCAGGCCAAGATACCATTCCTCAAAATGTCAGGCTTCTCATTGCTACTCACTCCTCTGTATCTATGCGTCCTTGCAGCTGAGTACATTGAGTGGGGGTTTTAGGATGTGTCCAGATGATCAGCAAGGCTTTTGCTTCCCTTTCACAAAAGTATACTCATTTGTTATTGGTTTCTTTACTCTTTAGCCTTTGGGGGGCCCACCACCCAGCACCCAAATAAATCACATGGAGTCTTATTCTTTCTTATGAATGCCTGACCTTAGCTTGGCTTGTTTCTAGCCAGCTTTTCTTAAATTATCACATCTACCTTTTGCCTCTGGGCTTTTATCTTTCCCTATTCTATATTCTTTTCTTTACTTCTTACTCCATGGCTGACTGTGTAGCTGGGTAGCTGACCACTAGAGTCCTCCTCTCCTCCTTTTCTTGTTCCTTGATCCTCGTCTTCCTCCTATTCATTCTCTCCGCCTGCCAGCCCCGCCTATCCTTTCTCCTGCCTAGCTATTAGACATTCAGCTCTTTATTAAACCATCAGGTGTTTTAGACAGGCAAAGTAACACAGCTTCACAGAGTTAAACAAATGCAACATAAAAGAATGCAACACGTTTGCATCATTAAACAAGTGTTCCACAGCATAAACAAATGTAGCACATCTTAAACTAATATTCTATAACACTCATTTGTAAGGAAGACACAGTCAAATGCTACTTAGAGTTTGTCTTGGAGCTTGTCACCATTTTAATATTTTAAAATGAGGATTTTCATATGTAAGAAATGTCATTTCAAATTGTTCAAGTTAAAGAGTGGAGCCTTCAACATGTCTCCAATGTTGAAGCCATGGATTTCCTAAAGTTATCAAAGTGTAAACAGCAATGGTCTATTAAAAGAATACTTACTAGACACCAGACACTACACAGCTCTTCATCACACTTGGTATTAACAAAACCCCAGAAACTGTCAGTGTTCCTAACCCTGATTCACAGTCTGAAAGGTTGTTGTCACCACTTAACATTTATTAATCAGTTGATTTCAAAATATAAGACTGATTAAATAAGAACTTCATCACAAGATCTTCAGTAACTTAGTCCTCCATCCAAATAGAATAACGAGTTTAGAATTTACACTTTCTTGGTCTCAGAAAATATCTCCATGTAAATAAAAGTTTGGATCAGCATATTTTCCAGAGAAATGTCAATTGCATCATTCTGTGATATATCAGCATTTGAATCACTGTTTATTACTATATTTTTCAGAATACACAAAATCATTTTGACTAATATTTAAGGGTTTACTGTATGACTGTATTTTACAAAATAGCTGAGATGGTTAATAACTTTCATATATCAAGCAAAGACAGATAAATATCATGTCTAGGATTTAGAGGTAGATCTAATTCTCCTAAGAGAGTAAGAGATATGGCTAACTAGCTCAGGACTGTGGGGAAAAGTATTTTTGTAACAAAAACATATTAAAACTGAGAAGCAACTGTTGTAATTCACTGAGAGTTCTAACTGTGTACTCAGTTCCTGGGTTTGGGTGACAGTTTGTAGGATACTATTACAGTCCCAAGTATCTTTTAGAAATCTTCACTTCAGGACATAAAGTGTGTCCCCTCACAAGCGCCACAGCTCTCAAGAGGCAGCCCAGTGTTCCTGCTTTGGGCAATATGGAGTCACTGGCTCCTCTTGCTTCCATCCAAATCAGCAGTAGGGAACAAATGCAGAGTAGGCCCTACATTTAGAGCAAAGACAAAGAAGTAAGGAAATTACAATGTGGAGAAACACAGTTTTATTGATTAGTAATCTGTGGATGTGTTTTACACTATTATCATAAACCTATAATTCAGTCAGTGAATTAATGCTGGGTACCCTAGACTGTTGGTATTTGTGGAATAGTTTCAGAGTTCTGTGATTTTAATAATAGTAGCAGCAAATACTTGTAGCTAGAGTTTTCCTGCCTGGCCCACAGTCAGGACAAATCTCTCTCACCTGCCAGTCCCACAGCCGCTCAGACCCAACCAAGTAAACACAGAGACTTATATTGGTTACAAACTGTATGGCCGTGGCAGGCTTCTTGCTAACTGTTCTTACAGCTTAAATTAATCCATTTCTATAAGTCTGTACCTTGCCACGTGACTCGTGGATTACCAGCATCTTCACATGCTGTTTCTAATTGGGCGGCTGGCAGTGTCTCTCTGACTCAGCCTTCCACTTCCCAGCTTTATTCTTCTCCTTGTCCCACCTATACTTCCTGCCTGGCCACTGGCCAATCAGTGATTTATTTATTGACCAATCAGCAACACACTTGACATACAGACCATCCCACAGCAAATACTCAGAAATGTTCACTGCTATCTACTCATTCTGAATCCCTGGAATTGATCTTCCAATTTAAAAAGTGTCTCTAAACCCCAAATACAGGGTGAAGCATATACTGTAGATCAATAGATTTTTCAAGTGCAATAATTGTTTCTCTCTGGGAGATTCCCATTAGTCCCAGAAGGAAGAATACTTTGATTGACCTCAGAGAACACAGCAAATATGGATAAGCTGTGTGTGCTGCTGACCTTATCAGGCAAAAGGCAGGCCTTGAAAATCACAGGAGAACACCCTGGGCATGTGCACATCAGCCATGGGAACCAAACAGCTGGTCAAGTATGTGTTCCTCCAAATCTGCCAAATATGAAACTGCAGATCACAGAAGGGAAAGGAGGAAAGCAAGTCTGTGAACTAATAATCTCTGTACATTTAAAACACCCTCAGAGAATAATAGGAAAAAAGAAGAAGAATATTTGACACCTGGGAATCTTAAACACATTGAGGAAAGACATTTTCTTCATTAAAAACCCCAAAGACCCAATTGCTTAAGCTCCTGGATACAGAGCTCACTTTTGATGCTGTATATCTTGCTCTGTATCTAGGTTCTGTAGCCAAGAAGACAGCTAGAAGGGGAGAATGAGTATGCTTTATTTACCATAGATAATCTCAAGCAATGGAGCTGTTTAAACTTTAGGGCTGTGGGTAAGGGAAGCAGGGAGGAAGTCTCTATACTTTAAAAGGAGCAAAGCTTTTAGTTCCACCAAAATCTCTTCCCAGCATTAATCAGGGATAACTCTTCATCTCCCACTAGCAGCTGGATCAAGAACCTGAATGCATCTTTAGTATGGGAGAATCCCAGTCGCCCTCACTGGGCATCTCTGAGGAAGTGGAATATATTCTTAGGCAAAGCACCATGATGCTTTTCAAAAACAAGACTTTTGTTTGCTTAGCTTTTACTTTTTAATTATTCTTTATGTTAGCATTCAAAATATTGAGTTTTATCATGCTGTCTTCATGTACATGTGTCATTATACTTTCCTTCTCAATCATTCCTCCCCACCTCTTCCCTCTCCTACCCCTTCTCCTCGTGCCTCTGATTCCTTTTCTTCTCCCAACCAATAAGCTAATTCCTGCTTTCACAAGGCAAGATTTTATGATCTCAGGTTTAAATTGTTTCTATTTGTAGTGAAATTAGTACAATATTGAACAAATAAAACAGATGTGGTGACCGAAAAGCAAGCCCTGGCTTACATGCTAAGAGGGAACGCAGAAGAAAAGGAAACCCAAGGATGCTGCCTAAGGATCTGAGGGAGACACCAATTTTGCCCTTACAAATATCTCAGAATTTGGTTCAAGGCCTAGAAACTTTCATTTATTCACTTATTCAACAGCACTTACAGCAGACCTACTGCTATATGCCAAATACAATATTAGATATAGAAATATAGAGTCAAAATAAGATGGTCCTTATCTTCCAAGAGTTCACAACTCAGCAAAGGAGGGAAAGTGTGACATTGACTCACTAAGATCACTAGAGAAAAGAATCAGGAGAGTGAAAATGAGAACAATGGAAACGCAAAAGCCAGGAGGTGAGAAGGAGATCCTAGTGTATTTGTGAGCAACACAGAGCTAAAGGGCTGGAATCACTTTCGTCCATTCGTTCTCCTATTCAACAAGCATTTATAATAGACCTACTACACACCAATGACAAGACAGTGTGGCTAAATCAAAACTTACAAGATGGCAAGTGGATAGAGGGGCAGGACCAAAAGGGGCAAAATGACAGTGGAACTCTGGCATCTGGAGCCAACTTTCTCCCAAAGGGCAATGTTGTTGACCAACACAACCACAGTGGTTCAGTCTTGACTCTGACCACTTCTAATCAAGTCAAGTAAGCACAGGGTATGCACTCCAGCTGTGACAGAGCTCACCTGTGTGCACAGGGTATGCACTCCAGCTGTGACAGAGCTCACCTGTGTACACAGGGTATGCACTCCAGCTGTGACAGAGCTCACCTGTGTGCACAGGGTATGCACTCCAGCTGTGACAGAGCTCACCTGTGTGCACAGGGTATGCACTCCAGCTGAGACAGAGCTCACCTGTGTGCACAGGGTATGCACTCCAGCTGTGACAGAGCTCACCTGTGTGCACAGGGTATGCACTCCAGCTGTGACAGAGCTCACCTGTGTGCACAGGGTATGCACTCCAGCTGTGACAGAGCTCACTTGTGTGCACAATGTATGCACTCCAGTTGTGACAGACACACTCACTTCTGTTCTCACTTAGCATTTGTGTTTCTGACTTGAGTCAGGTCATGCCAAGAACTACTTCCCCTACTTGCTATACCCCTAGGATGTTTTTAGGCACACAATGACTGGAGGGTGTCAGTGAATTTATGACTCCCAAACTAGGGGAGCTGGGCCTCCTGCCACACCTGAAACAGTTCCTTTCAAAGACCCCTGTCCCCGAATCCCTGTCATAGCTCTGAAGTCTGTGCCTCACATGTTCATTGTCGCCTGATTTAGGACGCTGGTTCTGCTTAGCTATTCACCTTTGTAGATTTGTGACAAGAGAATACACAGAGATTCCCAAGAAGACTATTTGTAATTCACCCGCACAGGTAACATTTTGACTCACCTGGAAAAGGGACAATATTTTCTTCATTGATATAGTAATAATATCTGGCTTCAAAATAAATGTCTTTATCAGATTTAAAAAAAAAAGTTCCTTCATGACAATTTCATCCTAATATTTAATCAGAGAAACTGGAGAAAGAGATAATGAAACCTCCTTTAAGGTTTTAGCTGTAAATTCTCTGGTATCACCCTCTGGTGATAAATGGCTGTAGGGAAAGAGGACTGCTTGGTGTAAACATTGTAAAACCAAAACCATGCTGTGAAAGTGTTTCAGAGCCCCTCCAGCTGACACTTGATGTTTATTTCTATGGTCTCTCTAGAGATATAAGAGCCAGGAAAAGAAATTATAATTTAATTTTAAAGCTCTCAGTAACTTAGAAAAGCAGCTAAAAAAGTCAAAAGGCAGAAGACTAACAAGTTTCCTGGTTTTCCAAGGTGAGGCACTGGTATTTGATAGGCCTCTGTCTTTATACAGTGGGATGAGAGAAGGTCGCCACACCCCAATAATGATCCCAGGAAAAACTTCTGAAGGTATATGCTGTGTAAAGATAGACAATAATTCTGTGAACAAAACATCACTTCAGTTTTAAGTAGATAAAACAGATGGAAGAATGGTCTAGGTCAGGTCTTCACAATCAGTAAGTCATATTGAGATGCATTCTGAAGACACAAGGGATGCAGGTTCCCAGTAGCTTTGCTGATGGAAGCAGAACCACAATGCTACACTCATCCCCTCCTTTCCATGCTGTCAGCCTTCTTAGAATGAGTCTACTCTCATCAGTCTAGCTCCTAGCTAGGAAGATTCTGTCACCTCGTTATTAACTAGAGAGCTAACTCCAGTCCAACAGTCCCTTCCATTCACACGGTCCTCATGGCATTTTCTTGGTCATTTATTCATGCAGTATTTATTGAAAAGCTATTCTGTGCACAATGATTCTAGGTCTGGGCAAAATCAGCAGCATACAAGAGTCACTGCTGTCCTCAGAGTGCAATGGAAGGATGCAGTGTAGATGGATTCGGTGAGCAAAGAACAGAATCATTGCAATAGGCAAAAGAGAGTCACCTAGAAAATACACAGGGCATTAGTCTGCCCTGTGATGAGAAAGGCCTAAGTGACAAAGGAGTCGGGGTCTCTGGGGGCCACACCACTGTATTCATATATTGATGGGCTTTGCCACCACAATTAGCTCTGGGGAAGTTGTGTCACATCTTTATGATGTAATTTCTTTGGCTATAATGTGGAAATAACATGTCTCAAAGTATTGTTTTGAGGGTTAAATGAATTGACTACATGTACATGAGGCACTAACATTGATAAAGAGCTTTCATGTAACTGTTAATATGATCATGTAATCTTTAAGATCCTTTCTAGGCAGCCAGTACACATTTCTTCTTGCATTTCTACTAGAGATAGAAAAAAATAGATTTAGATCAACAGAGCCACATCCTTTGTTTCTTTGTCCCATGGATGGGACTGCTAATTACACTATAGATATCTTTTCATGATGTATTGTTATATAAAAGGAAAATAACCAAAACTTGTCTTACACCAATTTTGCAAGAAAATATTACCTTCTAGTAAATATAAGATCCAGCTGGGAGGCTGCAGCAATGAATAGCCAACACAGTGTCATAAATGTGGGAAAAGTCAGATGTGGCAATAATACTGCTGAAGAGATAAACAGTCAAATAAAACACAGCCTTGGTAATTCCCAAGTTAAAAAAAAAAAAAGAAGAAGCATAACTCTAATGGGTAATTGAACACACAAAAGGATGTAGGGTAAGGAGTGGGTCCTATTTGAAGTAGTAAAACTTTACCTCAGTCGTTTTACCTCTAATACAAGATCTTGGGGTACAGCAGGTACTGGCGCCATTAAAGGGAAATTTATACTTACAATACTAGAAAAAATGATCTTCCATAGGAAACAAAAATTGCTTTGGGTTGAAGAAATAAATAAGAAGGGGTTTTTCAAAGTCAAGGTAAAAACATTTTTTCTCTTGTCATAAATCAGTACTGAGTTTAAATTTTGAATCATATTTATTATTTCTTGCTTTATCCTGATGCAAATTTCAAGTTTCAAAGCTCATTAACGTTCTTAAATGTTTATGTTTATACACTGATTGTGCCTCAGTAGCATGTTTTATTTACAAGTTTCTGTGCATACTGCTGTCTTTAAAAGGAATTTTAACCTTTTGTGCATTAAAGAGATGACTTTCTTTCTAAAGTATCATTCTGAAGTTTACTCATTTAGGTGATGGTGTTGGTAGTTGTCTTGATGGAGCTTAGATTCCTGGGAAAAGTGTTTTATCACTTAAATTACATTACTCATTGATTATGTATTATCTGCTTATATTAAGAAGCTACTGTGAGCAGTTAATGTTTACTAAACAATCAATAAAATCTAAGTGCACAAGAATAAACTCAAACAAGTAGACTGGAATTCAGGAAACACTGAGACCACGCGAACAATGGTCGCTATGAGAACTCATTTCTGCTCAAAAGATCTAATTTATCTTTTTAATGTCATCAAACTTAATAATCAATGGCATGTCTTATAGCTTCAGTGATGCAGCAACTTGACAATAACTCAGAGAGTTTAGAAATCAATTCATCAATTCACAATTTTAATTGGACTGTGTATGGTTACTTTTAAGTGATTAAACTCTCCAATAATGGATGTAAAATGAAAGTTAATATAGATGTAAACAGTTGCCTTTATGTTATAACTCAGCTTCTGTTCCACCCCAATAACAGGCAGGCAATTTCCACCATGAGCGCGATTGGGTGGAATAGACATAAGGCATATGTAATGGACAAGAGTGAGATGGAGGCATAGTAAGAGTGAAGTCATTTATGTATGTGTGTACATGCACATACACATATACTTCACAATGACCCTCTCAGATACCTACAAGTCCAGTGCACTTTAGGCAAATAAGAGGAAACACAGATTTTCTTTATTTCCTTATTCAGAGGGAGGTTAAAGAATGTTGTTACTTCTCAAGTCTGCATCTACTTGGAGGGTTGTGCTACTGCTCACATATTTGCATACTGAAATCTCATTATCCATTAAATATCCAAGCTAGACAAGATCTGTGATTGGTCTACCTCACCCCTTCAAGATTTGGGGACCCAGAAGTTTAGGGGCATTAGGAGACCTGTCTGCAATTACACAGAGAGTTAGAGACAGTCTTCTTCCAGTCTGTCTTCCCACACCCAGCAATCACTCCACTCCAGCACACTTCTCTGATCTCCCTTGCCCAAGCACATAATTTCTGACACTTAACAATGAGGAAATTAATGAGTTCGTGAGTTAAAGATTGGCTTTAAACAAATTGGTTCATTATTATTTAATTGAGGAGGCTTTGAAGCAATAAAAGCCTTGCTTATGAAAACTAGATAAGTAGCTCATGAAACACTGAGTTCAAGAAATGTAAAACCTGCCACTAGTCACTATGTGCTGCCTTCGTGGTTGATAAACACCACCCAGTAGCTCCAGAAGTGTCAGAGCCAACAGTGTCCCAGCACTCCAGAGGCATACATCAATGTGATCAGAAGCATAAAATATAAACAATCATGAACATATCGATTATTCTGGACACTTGAAGTCTAACAAATATTTGAAAGGTCAGTCATTTTACTTGCATCAAATTACAGATAAGTCATTTGCTTGAAGCTGGAAATGTGGTTCTCCATGTGAATTTATCTCATGACCTATGAACTTCATCATACCATAGTTTCCTTAGGCATGAAAAATGTATCAGAAGCACTCAATACTATAATGCATATACCAATAAACAATTTATACATTGCCAGGAAAAGTATTGTATGGAAGAAACTGCTCCTATATGCTGAATAAATACCATTAAACAGAATTTTTGCTCTGGCAGAAAGTGTTTCAAGCTTTTTGTAAGTCAATTACTATATGAGCTTAAAAATATTATATGCTTCCACGTTGTTAAAACATAATGATGTGTAGTTTCATAATTTACTTCTACTTTTATCTAAAAAAACACTAACTTTGGACTGATTAATATACTAGAGTTTATCTTCAGACAATTCTTTTTTATAGTGAATGATTTCTATAAGGTTCTCCTGTATTGAAGCCTGATTTTTAGCGTTTTCTCAGCAATATGAGCTTCCACCTAGTAGTCTGCCTGGTGCTCCAGCTGGTTAGGAAGGGGTAGCTCATAGTCCCACAGTTCCTTCTCTGATAGGCATTTCTCAGGAGTCCACATCCTTCTGCTGGCTTCTGGCAGTACAAGAGGGCTTTGGTTTGGAGTACTTGCAGTTCATGAACTCTTTATGAGAACAGCAATTCCACCTTTCTGACAATGCTTCCAACTATCCTGAGCTTCAAGGATCTGCTCCCCATCTGCCTCCAAGCATGATTCTCTGTGTAAGGAAAACACCCTTACACAAACTTTTACACAAACTCAGAATTTCTTCTGAGACATTACTGTATTTGCAGATTAGCAACAACAACAACAAAAAGCTTTCCTTTAGGTATATATCAAGGATAACCATTCTTAATTCTTTCTTTTGAGCTAAGGTGGGCAGTCTTACAGCACTTTCTCATGAACTCATCTAAGACCCTGCAACAACTAAAATAAGCCTTAAAATAGATTTCTTTCGCTCATGAGCTGATCCATTTGGAAAATTCTCTTTAAACTCATGTTCCATTAGTCAGCAGTCGATAGCCATAGCACATATTTCTACTTTATACTAAAAGTCCTTAAGTCTAATAAAACAGCAGAGTTACAAAACCCAAAAGAAAATAGTGGTGATTCATCTTGTAGTCAAGTGTACAAGAGTTCATTTTACAGTTGCTGGTGTGTATATGGTGAAACAGGGTCTCACATAGCCAGACTATCCTCAGAATTACCCTTAAAGCCTGATCCTGTTGCCTCTCATTTTTAGAGTGCTGGGGTTACAGGCATGTGCTGCCGTGCCAAGTTGATGAGGTCCTGGGGGACTGAATGCAGAGTTCGCATGAGCCACACAAGCATCCTACCAGCTGCACTATAGCCACAACTCCTCTTACAGCTTCTTAAAAAAATTACCTATAGAAGACAGTATTTTGCTGGCAGTAGGGGTGCATGCCTTTAATATCAGCATTTGGGAGGCAGAGGCAGATAGATCTTTGAGAGTTTGAGGCCAGCGTGATCTACAGAGCAATTTCTAGGACAGTCATGGCTATAGAGAGAAACCCTGTCTCAAAAAACTCAAAATAAATAAATAAATAGGTTGATAAATAGGTAAATAAATAAATAAAAGAAACACAGTATTTTATTTTAAAATAAACCTGAAATACTAAATGGACCAAAGAAACTAAAAACTACCAGTTTAAATAAAACCCATTTAACAATTAGTCAAAAGAGGAAGAACATTCTAAAAAATCTTTCAATTTCTTCTTAAACATATCTTCTATTGTCTTAGGGGTTTCTATTGCTCTACAGAGACACCATGACCATGACAACTCTTATAAGGAAACATTTAATTGGGTTGCATACATTTCAGAGGTTCAGAACATTATCATTGTGGAAAATGGCAGCGTGCAGGCAGACACGGTGCTGGAGAAGGAACTGAGAGTTCCACATCTTGCAGTCAAGAAGAAGTGAAGTGTCTCACTGGGCATGGCTTGAGCATATACGAGGCCTCAAAGCCCACCTTCAAAGTGACACACTTCCTCCAACAAGACCACACCTACTCCAACAAGGCCACACTTCCTAACAGTGTCACTCCCTTTGGGGGCCTTTTTTTTTCAAACCACCACAGCTATGAATGTAATTCCTAATATAAACTGCATTCTGTTAGATAAAACAAAGAGATTTGCATTATTTTCTGCTATTTAGATTTTCAAAGGCTCCAAAAACCTGTGTAACTCAAACATTTTTAATAATAATAAAAAGTCAATTAAGTCTATAGTATGATCTTAAGCACAGAAAATTCAGGATCGAGCTGGGCAGTGGTGGCATGTACCTTTAATTCCAGCACTCAGGAGGCAGAGGCAGGCAGATCTCTGTGATCCGAGGCTAGCCTGAGCTACAGAGTAAGTTCCAGGACAGGCGCAAAGCTACACAGTGAAACCCTTCTGGGGGTCGGGGGAAGAAAATTCAGGATCTCTGACTTGGTGATTGTGTTTTAGATAATTTTATTCTGAAATCCAGTCCTTGACTTCATTGTTCTCCAAGACTATTAGGATAAAGGGGCAATTTGAGTTGAAAAAAAAAAAAAGACAGTCAATTTTAATTGTAGACATTGTAATTACAGATTTTTTTTTGAAAATGCATACTTCACTATCTCTCTTCTAATCACATATGATCTGCTAGCCAAATACCCTCTAATAAGCAGTTCTCTGTATTTTAGAAAACTGTCTTCTGAGTTATAAATTGATGATTGAGGAACTAGAATAAAAACTTTTAAGTAAAAACGAAAGAATCTCATTATTTGCTGCATATGATAAAACAAAATTTAAAGGTTGAAAGCCCAGGTCTTTCTCCTGTGAAAATTTGTTCACATATCCTAAGTTGTAGGCTTGTGAAGTCACAAAGACAGAGCCACTGGTATTATTAAGTTGAAGTAAAAGCATGTGGGCGTATATTAAGGAGATCTTCGGAGAAAAGTTAAAGATATGCTTGTTACACTTTCCCTCCACTCTTCCCTCAACAGCTAGTCTTGTTTTCAAGAAGGCATGCATCTCATGCAAGCCCCATTGCTTTTCCTCTGCTCCCTACCTCCAAGTCTACTTGAAAAGGTGCCACTCGGTTCTCTACACAATAAACTCCACAGATGCAGATGGATGCCTGTGCACCAACCTCCTGTCCTGCTCATGGAACTTGAGTAAAAAAATAAATAAAACAAAACTAGACTATGTCACCTGGGCTTACAAAAGACTGTTCTTTGCCACAGTACCTAAAGTCAAAGGATCTACTCTGACATTAATCTGCCTTTGATGTGACAGGAGAGTGAGAGTCCCCACACTTGTTGATGACAACCGCCACACACCCAGCTTTTCTTGTTCCCTGACAAGGCCTGTCCCAGTCCTCTCCTGGGACACCTTTCACAGCAACTGAAAACAACAGAAGCCAGCAGGAATGTGTAAGAACAGGTGCGAGAGCCTCCTGGCTGCCTGCCTGCAGGGGAAGGGTCTCTGCAGACATCCCTCTTCCACACTGCCCTGCTGCCCTCAGACACCACAGGGTCTTGCTTCTTTTCATGCAACAGATGTTTGGAAAGATTTGTAATGATGCACTGTGGCTTTGAATGTGCTGCTGGCAAACTTCTCAGCTTTTAAGGGGCTAGAGCTGACTCCCCAACCAAATAAAACAAGAATGGAAATGGTTACTCATATTTGTACTCAGATAGGGGAAATGATAATAAAGAAGCTAGGAGTTTTCTAGGCTGCCCCATCATTCCATCTTGCTGCTTTACAATCCTGCCACATCTTGGAAAGAGAGATATTCCTAGGTTCATGAGATTTCTATAATCAAAGAGGAAATAGGTAAGCTAATGCTTCCTCCACAAACAAGTCAGAACAATCACATGCTCTAGCAGGGGAGACACCACCATCTGGCTGACTACTTATCCTCACCTTCTATCCATATCTTAGAACTGTCCTACCAGTCTGGTGCTCTCTGCAAGGTTGGTTTCACCTATGTAGATGAATGGGCTCTGCTCCTTGGAGTGACTGCTTCTCATGTGGATCATCATCATCATCAGCAGCAGCAGCAGCAGCTGTGTTATCTGAGAGTTAGAAATGCAACATCCAAGGCTCACCCAAGCCTCTGAAAAGACTTTAACAGATGTCTCAGATGATTCCTATGTAGCCAAGTCTGAGAAACACTACACCACAGCTTCTTAGAGTGAACAGAGAATAAGCTGTTCTCCTCTGTATGTGGAACCGGAGTACTAAGTGATTCTCTAAGCCACCAGTTCCCCAATATGGGCAAGCACCATCAGATCAATGCTATGGTTGAAAAGACCAAGGTCCAAGAGTACATGGCTAGTGGTGGCAGGACTTTCACGCAGAACTCACTGATTCCAAGATTCCTGCCTTGTTCCTGACTCAGCCGGTGCCTTCAGAGAGCACTGACTCTTCCACACCTAGATCCTGAGAATTATTTTCCATTGCCGTCACTTGCAAAGGAGAAAGACTTTGAGTCTTGGTTCTGCCATTACTTATTACCATAACTTTGACCAAATCACACTTTCTTTTTTTTTTTTTTTTTTTTTTTTTGGTTTTTCGAGACAGGGTTTCTCTGTGTAGCTTTGCGCCTTTCCTGGAACTCACTTGGTAGTCCAGGCTGGCCTTGAACACACAGAGATCCGCCTGGCTCTGCCTCCCGAGTGCTGGGATTAAAGGCGTGCGCCACCACCACCCGGCCAAATCACACTTTCAAAACAACAGACTAGAAGCTTCATACTATGGCCACTATAAAAATCATTTTCATAAAATAGAAAAGCAAAGTCATGATTTAGCATCAAGTAGCAAATACTAATATTATACAAGTTTTAAAGTAATCTATTCAAGCATTAGAAAATGTAAGGAGATATGCTCACAAAATGTCATATGTAATAACATGGTTATTTGTTACCCATCCTATATGACAAATTAAATTATGGAACAGTTATTCACTAACAGTATAATCTCCCAGACTTGGCAGTGACATTAAAATTTTGGTTTAATGCTAAAAGTAAAAGCAAGTTATAAAATTAGGTACATTTCTTCAAAAAGGTAGAAAATATATATAAACCTATTAATGTTCTATATTCAGATAAATGGGTACAGGTGACTGTTTTCCAACTTTCAGTAGTTACCAAATTGTTTTATTATTTCTCTCAAAGAAAATAAATGTTATGAAAAGAGAAGGAAGACAAATACAGTGATCATGAGACCTGAAAGAGTCATGTAAGTCACAATCTGGCTCAAAACTCCATAGATAGGAGTAGGTTGGACACCTGCTGAACCCTCACTCGGTGCTGAAGCCTTTGAAGCATTGTTCACTAAATTCTCCAAGGTCAGTAATAAACTAGAGTCTGCAACATTCATCCTTCTTGAAATAATGTGCATCTTGTTGGTTTCTCAGACCAAATATTGGGTCTCACATCTATATAGTTCTGCATACAGTTTACAAAGAAAGATAGAAACTACCCAGAGCAGTGGGGGCAGGGCATCTCTCCATAGCTTCCTGAGGGTGACAGTTCTTCCAGAGTGGCACCCTGCAAAGCTGCCTGCCTTAAAGAAGGGCACATGAGTGGTATCTTCAAATGAATGACTGTCAGCTAGAGTCACTTAAGTGTAAGCGCCCTCTCTCCCCAGGGCATTTGCCTTTGAATCTTTCCCCTCCATGTGGTGGAAGTTGTATCCTGACCCCAAGAGAAAGGACTGCAGGCATTAACAGGCTGGGGGAGGTGGTGCTCACAGTGAGGCCTCTGCTTACCAGCAACAGCAGCTTCCTGAGAAAGGTCAGACTGTGTAGGAGGAAAGACCCAGCTCAAATATTACCTACTCAGATTTCTTCCAACTGCCTTGTATGCATGTACACAGCTAGTGTCTTACAAAGTTGACACAGACAGCCTTGCTTATAACAGTAGAAACAAACTTGTTAGCCAGTACTGTCACCTCAAATGTCACCATAAATAACAAAATCAGTGTTTTGATACATAATTTATTAAAAAATAGTTTGCATGCACATTTTCAAGTACTTATATATAAGAATTTTGTAAAACATCACATTCAGAAAAATATAAAACAGATTTGAGTAAACCCAATTATATTAGTTTAAAAGTTATTCACAATGTCTTCTTGACAATGGGATTAACCATCAAATATTATTTGCTATAATATAGTATATTACATACTATGGGTAATATATTTCTCACAGCATCCAGTATCTTATATATGCTTTCAGCATTTGGGACAATTGTCAAGTTGATGAAAATATCTATTACTATTTCAAGAATAATTGAGAATTAAACTTTGGCATAACTCTACAAAAGAGACTTCCATTTCTTAACTTTTAAATTCTAAATTTCTATTATTTTATTATTCTGTATTATAGGAATGTTATCTAAAGTTCTGAAAGAATTATTTGTACTAAAGTGGTATTTTGCATTTAAGAACTTTAAGAACATCAAGAATTACTCACTACAGATACAAAAGCAAGGCAATCCAAAATAAAATTGCCCCTCAATGACCAAGCACACTTGTGGCACCTTTGGGGGAAAAGAATGCCCTGTCTCTCTCCTTCAGTTTCTACAACACCTCCACACAGGAGCAGCATAAAAAATGCCACACTTGATTTAATTGATTTTAAGATAAAAGCCTGTTCAGTTTTTTAAATTGACTTTGCTAGTGAGAGGGAGAATGTGCCCTTTGAACAAGATTTCTTCTATGAATCATTTAACTCATCAGAATTTTCTCTACCTTTTGGAAAGAAGGAATTTCATTTTTGCACATGTTAAAAACAAAACTTTTCAAATCCTTTATTTTACTGCAGAGTTGGCAAAGGATCATGATTGTGAAGTTCCTCAACCTGCACTGTTAACCAATTCGGTTCATTTAAGTTTAGCAGATTCCGAGAGTAAAATCTTTACCCCAACATCCATGCAACAGTGCTCACAAGTTTAACTGTAGTTAGTGACTTTGTTCAGGGCTCTCCTTAGCATCTTATGGTAAAGTGGATAAGGAGGGAGAATAAAGCTTTGACAGATGGCACTCAGCGTTTGACCCCTGCTGAGCTCAGCAGGGCCTGTGGTTTCCAAGGTTAGGGCTGTCAACATGGCTGTCTATCAATTGAATAACCAAGTATAGACTGCCTGTCTGTTTCCTATACAAAACTCAGACTTCACGTGCATTATTGTCGGTCTTTTCTGCTGATCTAGTAACTTCCAAGCAGGAGGAGTAAGAGTTCTTACGTAGCCTCGCTATTTAAGAAACACTTGGAAAGGGAATTCTCAGGGGCTGAAAGAGGTAGGCTGTGATCTGGTCTTTTCTCTCTTTAGTTTCTCCCGAAGTTTCAGTGACTTGAAAAGAATTCAAAATCCGCCAAGGGTTTCCTTTTACTGAATGGCTAAATGTAAAGCTGTTTAAAGTGCACTTAATAATGTCTATCTCTAAAAAGGGTGGTTAAGAATCCTTAGGGTGGTGGACGCTGACCCTTCTAGAAATATTAATAGTGAAAAGAGAAATGGTTCTACTAGAGTACCCTTGTGTTTAGATGTGCTGCCAGGACCTCTTATTCCCCTCCCCTAACTCTAAACATTAACACACACCCTTTTTGTTTCACCTGTGTCTAAGACTTTCAAATGCTCACAGAAAGAACCTGATGCTGACAAACAGAACAACTGGACATGTCATCAAAATGTGCCTTTTATCAGACACTCTTAGCAACTGTATTCTTTGGTAAGTCCTCTATTTTCTTTTATCTGTGCTTTGTGATTTCAAGATTGTTGTTGCTCTTCTGAGATTATATTTTAAAAAACTTACTGATGGATTTATAAGCCCAGGCATTTTTATACAGAAATTAAAGGTGAGGTGGCACTCTTGCATAAGCTGATAATTATATTTTCAACGTTTGTTTTACTTTATGCTTGTAGTAATTAAAGCAAAACCCACTACTATTTCAAAAGGACAAAAAAAATTACTAGTAAAATATTAAAGCCCAATTTTCAAAAATGACCAGGCAGAATTTCACCCCACATCATTATTAAGCATTCTAGTTGCTGCTTTTGATAGGGTGACAGGAGGGTGGCTTTACCTCTCTCCTTTGATGCTGGCCTGAACAATTCCAGCTCTTACAGTTGTGATTGTTTCCAGGTAGCATGTCTGAAAAGATGACATTCTCCTAACAGAGCTGGAACATTTCCTCTGCAAATGTTTAGCCCATGATTTTAAAATGTTATTTGGAGAAATGATTAGAAGTTAGGATTCTCAGTGTGCTTAATTACTTTGAGCACAAAATAGAAAGTTTCTCATTTTCAAATACATTTTTAAAAGTAAATGCTAGAAAATTTTAAACTGAAATACAAAGGAAGAACTTTTAAAGCCTAATTTAGTGTTTCCCTCTTCAATATGGGATATCCACCAGATGGCAGATATTCAGTAAATATTGTACTCAAAGGGGATATTAAGTATTAAATAAAAGATAAAATGAATTCCTGAACTGAAGTAAACCAGCTTTTAACTGGGTCTCTTTATGATACATTATCAGCTCAGAATTTAGAATGACCATTCTCTGCTGTTCTTAAGCTCCACCTTTGACCAGCTCATATACAACATCTTGAACAGAAGCTGGAATGAAAAAGCATTAGACAGCTTGGGTTTTCTCTCTTTCCGTGACTCTGCCTCTTTGGTTGCTTTATTCAACCATGTGCTTACTAAGCTTCTTTGTAACCACCACCTCCACCACCTCCCCTGCCTCCCTCCACCACCTCCCCTGCCTCTTCCACCACCTCCCCTGCCTCCACCACCTCCCCTGCCTCCCTCCACCACCTCCCCTGCCTCCCTCCACCACCTCCCCTGCCTCCACCACCTCCCCTGCCTCCTCCACCTCCCCTCCCTCCACCACCTCCCCTGCCTCCTCCACCACCTCCCCTGCCTCCCTCCACCACCTCCCCTGCCTCCTCCACCTCCCCTCCCTCCACCACCTCCCCTGCCTCCCTCCACCACCTCCCCTGCCTCATCCACCTCCCCTCCCTCCACCCCCTCCCCCTGCCTCCTCCACCTCCCCTGCCTCCACCACCTCCCCTGCCTCCTCCACCTTTCCTAGCACCACCCCCAAGGAAGATTTTTCAGTGGTAAACTTGCTGAATCAAATTTATTTTCCACATACTTGCCTTTCTGAGGGTTTCTTCATTGTGACTATGTGGAAAATGCACTTCTGAAATTCCATCCAAGTCCATAGGCTATACAGCCCAGAGAACAAAGTCCACACCCGGCAGGAAGGCAGCAGCCCCGAAGGGAAGAGCAGGTACAACACTTGAACAGTGTACTCAGCCACACACCAGAACATTCTTGGTTCTCATCCAGAACTCTGGGACATGTGAGTCAAAATGTCCAAGGCTAATTAACATAACAAATATGCTCTAATTTCACAGAGCCCTTCCGTTTTGGGGGAGTGTTGTTGTTGTTGTTAACTTGAGCAACACACACATAGAATTTATCATCACCATCACTGACCCCTTGTTATACACCCAACCTCCAGAACTATTCCTCATCTTGCATAACTGAAACTCTATACCTATTAAACAGCTCTGCCTTCCTAGATCCTTCCCACTCCTGGAAGACAGTGTCCTTTATTCCAGGGATGCCTACAAATGGACCATACAGTACTTGTCTTTGATAATTGACTTATTTCACCCACATAGTGTATGTTGAAATTGTCTTCTTTGCTAAGCTCAGTACACACCCACAGTGTATTAGCACTTTTTGGCTTGTCTATCATCTGTTAGTATACATACATGATGGATGCTTCAACCTTTTAGCTGTAACGAATAATACCGCTATGATGATAAATGCAAAACCTTTAAATGTTTAGAATGTGACTCTTGTATGCTGCAGAGCAAATTAGGACCACAGTTTACACTGGGGGAGGAAAAGCAAAATATTACAGCGGTAAAACAGCTCGGGCTCAATGCCTGCTTACTTCCTGCTGGGCTCTGTACAAAACACATCACTGGTTTACATTCTTACAGACAAACACTCTTATTCCTATCACTTTGTATAAGCAAAAACTGGCTAGGCTTGGTAGTGCAGGCCTCTAATCCCAACCACTCGATAAACTGCAGAATCCTTTGAATGTCATGCAGATCACATGGCATTGATTATCCGATGCAAGTCCAGGTGCTTCAAACAGAGCCAGACAGTGACTAATCAGGTCTTCACATTTTTTCAAATATGTCTGCAGATAAGTTCAATATTAAAATAATGTGTTAGTTTTATTTACCACCATTTATGGAAGGATGGTGATTTTATTTTAAACCAGATCATTACATGGACGCATCCTTGCTTTCTCGATTCCAACTTACAAATTTGCTGTTCAGCAAATAGCAATTCAGCTTCAGCCAAAATAGAGAATTCAGTGACGATTATCTGCCAAGGTGTTTTTTTCAAAAGATCCAATTCTGCAAACCAAACAGAAGAGGGAGCTATCCATCAGGAAATCAAGCAGTCCTTTGTGAAACAAGTCAAATAAACGTTGGAGGAAATTCTTGTAATTGAGTCTTATTTAGTCTTTTTGTTCACAGCAACATTATGAATTTTCTAGAACATTCTTAATGAGTACAGAAACTAGCAGTCAAGGAAAAAATCACTGGTTGATGAAGAAGAAAAATATTCAAACCTTTACAAGCCTGAAAAAAAAAATATGCTCGCGTTTTATGGTTTATCTCACATTTCATGCCAAAGCATACACTCAGAGCATGCCCTCCCTAAAATAATAATAATAATAATAATAATAATAATAATAATAATAATATTCTCAGACCATGCAGCTGACTAATATTACCTTCCTATAGGTCACAATTTTAAAATGAAACAAATTTAAACGGCTTTAAAATTGAGAACATCTGGAAAATTATGGCCACAAAAAAGAAAAACTGTTGGGCCGCATGTGTCTTGAAAATGCTGTTATAAAATTTACTTACTATATTTAAAAAGAAAAAAAAAACGTTTTGTTCCCCAATTTGTTGAAACATCTGAAAGTTCATGAGGTTATGACCCCTCTTTAAAAAAGCATCTCCAACCACCTGCAAATACCCTAGGAAAAGCAGTTGGAAACAATAAAACACGTGCTAGTTAATGGTTACTAAGGAAACGGTTCTGGTTCACCAATCAGAAAGCCTGCTCTTCCCAGTGGCTTTGTCCGAGGGAGACACGCACCAGCTGTTACTGAATAACCATTGTTATAGGTCATCAGGAAATCACAGTCAGCAGGCAACCCAGCCCCACTAGAAGTTTATTTCTCGTATTTGTTCATCACCAGGGCAATTCTCCACCTTTAAAACATCCCCTTATGCCGGGTTAACAAAATACACCCTGCCCGTGCAGAATCATTTAAAGGAGACAAGTAGGAAAAAAATGGTCTTTTTTGCTTAGCAAACAGGTTTCTTCCTAGTTTGAGTTGCATAATCCTGCGCAGTGTCAACTGCAGGGCAGGTATCTGAAGCCCCTGCGGGAATGGGAGCTGTCTCCCTGGAGTGGCCACTGCGAGACCTGCCCCTCACTCTTCAGACGCCAAGAGCTTTTCCATAGCACCCCTAAAAAGATGTTAAAATCACTGGTGACTCCCCAAGTAGGAAAGACCAGTGTTGTTGGCAAATGAGGGCTCTCTACAGACTTAGGTTGGGGTCTCCATTAAGGAACGGAGTTGAGAGATCAAAGCCATGGGTCACGTCCTCACCTACACACAGCAGAAATCCCCACTTCTCAGATTTATATTTTTATAGACTTATATAGATTTAATAATATAGATATAATTAATATCTAATTTAAAAATATATAATGTATTTTATGTAGATTTATGTATATGTATTAAGTACATAGGTTTTCTTTTAAATAAGAATTTAAAAGCCAATAAGCAGTAAAAGCTATTCCAATACCATACTTGTTCCAAAAAAAGGTAGGAACGTGTAAACTTCAACGTCAACATGGGCATTTTTATTTTTTATTTTTATTTTTTTTTTGGTCATTCAATATGCATTTATTAGAACATGGGCATTTTTAATTCAGAAGTCATCACTCTGCCCTCACAAGTAAAAAAGCTGAGCACACAGAAATAGCAACACTTCTTATATGCAATCTGAGGTCAAGGTCTGAGGTCACAGAGAAGACCACCGTCCCCAAACTGGAAAAACTGAAGGATGACCAGAGACTCAGCTGATAGAGTAGAAATTTCCTGGGTCATGAACTTCTTTCACCTGCCTAGCTGGGTTGGAAAGCCCAGATTCCAATGGCCAGAGCAACAAGGTGAGCAGTGAGAGGCTTCAAAACTCCAGGCAGATCAAGTCACAGCAGGGCCACACCTACCTCCAGAATAGCAAAAGCAATAACAGACAAAAGTCATCCAAGTGAGAAGTTGCTGGTACAAAATATAGAAATTGTTGAGAGAAAAGAAAGTCTAACCTAGAATTGTGTGTCATACAGAACTGTGCTTTCACAAGTAAAGGAGAAATAAAGGCTTTCTCAAAAACTGAATTTCTTGCTAGTCAAACTGTCTGGCAAGTAAGAAACAGAGTTCTTCAGAGAGGATATGAGATATGCTATAGGTCAGAAACTCATATCTATACCAAGATAGAAAGAGCTTCAGAGAATGAATATGTGATGGTAAATTAAAATTTTATTTTTTTCTATTCTTAAATTTGTTAAAAAATATTAGCAATAATGTATTCAATGTGTATTCAAAACATTGTTGTTTTGTATACATAAATATATGTGTGTGTGTGTATTTAGATAAGTGAAACGAATAAAGCAATAATATAAGTGGTATAAGAGAGGAACTGGGGATATTTGTTATCACAAAGCACTTGCACAACTCAGGAAGTATATTGTGAAGTGAACTCGGGTCAATTATAATTGTATATGTACAATGCAAGTCTAAGTGACTATCAAGAACAGCATTTATTTTTTAAAAAAAAGTAAAATTGACATGCTAAGAAAGAAGAGAAAACTGAGCCAAATAAAATATTTAATTGTTTATAAATATATAAACAACAACAACAGGGAAGCACAGGGACAACAGCAGGAAAGAAGAAATGTGGTGGCCCCAAGCCAGCTGGAGCAGTGACCGCTCTAACTACCAATGGTCTGTGCACACCAGTTAAATGGCAAGAATTGTGGAGAGTAGGTAGAAGTGGCCAACTATTTCTGTCTATAAGTACGTCCTTTAAACTTCAAGATAAACAGATAAAAAGTGAAGTTATGGCAAGGGATATGCCATGAGAACACAAATTAAAAGAGAACACAAATGGTTGGGAAAAGACCAATCTTCACAGCAGTAGAAGTTACAGCTTGAGAAGAGATATGACATAATGCCCTGTGGAAGGATATACAATAGTTAACACGGATATGTCCAACAACAGAGGACCAGATATGCACAGGAAAAGCTTATAAGCCTGCAAGGGGAAATAGATTCAGCTGTGGACCTTCACGCTCCTTTGTCAGAAACGAGCAGAACCAGCATTCAGAAAATCTTAAGGACAGAGTTGAACTTGACAACATTATCAATAGGGGACATCAATAGAAATTTCATTCAAAAGTAACAGACTAAACATACTTATCAGCCTTGCATGCAGCATTTACCAATATAACACCTTCTGGGCCATAAGGAACATTTGAAAAATTAGGAGGAAAAACAGTCATGATTATATCAGGAGATACAAAATAGTATTTAGCAATATCCAACATTTCATTCCAGGTAAACTGTCTAGACTAGAAAGAGTAGAATTTTATTAGCTTTATAAGGAACATCTACAAAATGCTTCAAGTTAGCATCATCTTTAATGAGGAAAAGCTTGGAGTATGACCACTAAGATCAAGAAATAAGAATATCCTGTCAGCACTGCTTTTCAACATTGTACTAAAAATCGTAGCAATGTAATAAAACAAGAAAACGAGAGGGAAAGTGTACAAATTTTCAAGATAGAAGTAAAATGGTTTACTTTGTGACAACAGGAACATCTAAGTAGGTAGCCTGAAAGAGTCATAGGAACTTCTGGTACTAATAAGCAACTATTGAATAGTTGCAGGGAATAATCAGCAGGTTAATCATCAATAGACAGTGGAATTTGTAATTTAAAACCTACTACCATAAACATAAGAACTCTCCCAATGAAATGTTTAGCTATAAATTTAACAAAAAGTTGCAAGTTCTGTATGAAAAAAAGTACAAAATTCTGATGAAAGATAGCAGCTAACGAAATGGAGTGAGGCTTCTTGTTCATGAATATACAGATTTCACATTTTCAAGGTGTTGCCTCTTCCTTACTTGACCTGTATAGTCAAAACTTTGTGAGTGAAGACAAACTGATTCTAAAGTGTTTATAAAAGGCAAAGGATCTACAATAACAATTCAGTGTCAGAGGAGACTGTCAGTAGTCAAACTCAAGAGAGCTGCACTAAACAAGACAAAGCTCTATTGGGGGGAGTAGACAGGCCAGTCAAACAACAGAAACGCACATACACACAGCAAACGGTGACAAATCAGTACATGTTACACAGCGGAGAAGACTGCCTTTTCCAACACAGTGCTGAGAAAGTTGGACATCTATGTGTAAAACAAGAGTCTAGACACAGATCTTTCAATCTTCATGAGAATTAATAATTAACTCAAAACAGTTTATAGACCTAATATAGAATGAAAAACTGTAAAAATTTCTAGAGGAAAACAACATAAAACCTAGATGTCCTTCTGTTTTAGATCTAATCATGACCCATGGAAGAAGTGATAAACAGGACTTCATTAAAAACTTAAAACTCTGCTCTTCAAAATGTAATGTCAAGAGACTGAAGAGGTAAGACAGACTAGAACAAAAATTTAAAGCTACACATGATAGAGCAGTATTACCCAAAATATACAAAAGAACTCTTAAAACTCAGCGAGAAAATGGACATCACTAAAAAGCAGAGAGAAAAACCTAAGTCAGCATTTTATTAAAGAAAATGCGTGAAGCAGACATGAAAACTATTCAACATCATATGTCATTGGGGACTCATAAACTAGAACAATGGGATACCACTGTATTGGTATTAGAATGGCCAGACTCCAAAACACTGGTAACACCAAATGCTGGTGAGGATTTGGAACAATGGCATAGCTCATTCATTGTTGGTACCACTGCTTAGAAGAGAATGCACCAGGGTCTTTCGATGCTACACATAGGGTCACTATGTAACACATAAATCAGACTCCTGGATATTTACCCAGAGAAGGTGGCACTGTGTCCACACAAAAACTCAAACTCAAATGTTCATACTACCTCTAACCATAATCACAGAACTGACAAGCATTCAAGATGGCTTTCAGGAAATGAACAAATAAACTCTGATATTTGGTGAGTTATCAACCTGTGAAGACACGGAAGAAACTGAGTATTTATTATTATTATTATTATTATTATTATTATTATTATTATTATTATTATTATGTATTATTATGTGAAGAAGCAAATATGGAAAGACAACATACTACTATATGATTCCAACAATAAGACCCAGGAAAGGCAAGAAAGGTGGAGATGGTAGAAAGATCAGTGAGGACCAGGAGTTAGAGGAGAGGAGTAAGCAGAGCACAGCCCATTTTAGAGCGGTGGGAGTTTCTGTAAATTCTGTATGGTACTGTTAGACATGCATCATACTATAAAACTCCTGCATGAAACCCAAAGGTGAGCCCTAGTGAAAGCCCTGGCTTTGAAGTAATGTCCACATGTCTGTAGAGGCTCATCCATTGTGAGGATGCACCACAGGGGTGGAATGTCAGTAGTGGGGAGGCTGTGCATATGCAGAGGAAGCACACAGAAACTCTTTGAACCTCCTGTTCAATGTTACTCTTAATGTAAAACTGTCCTAGTAGATAATTTTTAAGAGAATTCTCAAATCCTCATCTTAGAAATTTGGGTTCAAGATATCTTCATTGGAGCTTTAAAATGTTTCATAATCCAACACATTTCTGATTCCCAGCCAGGCTTGAGAATTACTGAGTAGATCTTGCTGTGAGAGTTCAAAAAGCACAG
This sequence comes from Peromyscus eremicus, assembly GCF_949786415.1. Lineage (NCBI taxonomy): Eukaryota > Metazoa > Chordata > Mammalia > Rodentia > Cricetidae > Peromyscus > Peromyscus eremicus. The sequence goes on along the minus strand of NC_081426.1, from coordinate 2,853,733 downwards.
TAAAGCATTCCTCTTCTCAGCCCTTTAGTTTGTGATTGGGATAGTCTTATGAGTGCATCTGTACTGATGTGTTAATGGCAGATAATGCTTATATAGCAAATATGTGCATTTATAGAGGGGTATTTCTAACTAGTGTAGGAATATAGGCAACAAAAATTATGAGGCTCACCCCAAAGCTTTGGCCCAGCCATGCCTTCACATGAATCCATAAAACCAAATTGGTGCAAGAAAACAAAAGTCAGGAACATAATAACAAGCAGGAGAGCAACAACAGGAAATATGACAACTGCGATTCCAAACTCAATTTTCCCTTAAGAGGACAAGTACATGTCAAACCACAGCCCACAAGCACATGTAAGACCAAACGCAAGCTTTGGGAGTGCAGATAGCTGCAGAAGTCATAACTGGGGTGTCCTGGTCCCCATCTTTAGAGATTAGAGGAACAAACTGTTCACAGAGTTTGAAACACAAGCCCCACCCCTGCCTTTTTTTGTACATAACCCAAAAGATTGTAATGCTTACATATGTTCTCTGTCTCTCTGTCTCCCTCTCTGTCTCTGTCTCTCCTCCCTTCCTCTCTTCTCTCTCTCTCTCTCCCTTCCTTCTTCCCTCCCTCCCCCCCTCTCTGATAGAATGGTTCTCCCTTAGAGCCCAGATGTTTTCTATCTTTCCAGGCCCCAATTATTTCAACACATGACTTCAGCTGCACTCACATCACATCAGGCCACCTGTTACATCCTCTGAACACTTATGAGAGATTTGATGTTAAGTCTGTATTTATGGTTTATTTGAAAAAGCCAGAATACAATTAAGAGGATGCTTTTAAAATCATCCTGAGGCTCAAGGATGTGTACAGAGTAGATTTGTAGATAATCAAGATACTGTGTTATGTAAACACAATCAAATCCAATTTTGTGAATCACTATTGCATAAATTTGGATAGAACCCAGTAGTTTAAAAAAATCTAAGATACAATTATATGTTTGGAAGGCATAATATCACTGGAGTTTTGAAGATTATTAATTTTGCCTCTAAACCAAATATTACCCAAATTCTCCATTATATCATACTTTAATTTATGATTAAATTATGACTAAATATATAAAAACATTTATTTTATATTTTAATTTTCTCTAATCTGAAATTAAATATGTTCACTCTGATATTAATAAATGTGACTTTATAGATGTATATACATATAAACATATATACTCATATACGTGACTCTTTTAAATAGTAGATATTTGAAATAAAACACTTCAGTGGATCAATGAACAGTCAGTAGTAAATACTTATTAACACTTTCTATAGACTGGAACTATTCTGTCTGCTGGGATACAGCAGGAACAAAATATTCTAAATTTCTGTTCTGATAAAACAATGAAATAGTTAATAGAGAAGAAATAGTTCCATGAACAAAAACTACCAGCATTTCAGAGTTAATATTTTGATATTCACAAATTGGGCTGTACTCCTAGAGTAAATACTTCACATCGTGCATTGTTTCAACTCTTTAAAAATTGGCTGCAGGTGATGTGATTTATAAGGCATTACTAAGTAAAAAGGGAGACAGGGAAAACAAAGCTGACAAGCATATCTCCTGCTGCACTCTCCTTGTGATTTCTTAGGTATATCTATAAACTAAGAAAGGTGTGAAGAAACCCAATGGCAAGTTCTAACACACAGACTGTCTGAAACTTCAAGAAACTCAAGGGCTGTGAAGCATGCGGTATGGTGAGAGCATCATTTACAGGCGAGACTGGTGCTCTTTCCTGTCACCTCAGCCCTCTCTGTGGAGACACACAGAGATAATGGCTTCTCTCTTGCTCTTCTGTTTGAACCCCACCTATAACCCTTACTTCCTATCTAATGTAAATCTTTCACAAATATAGTTTTAGGGTCTCACAGGACTAGAAGGGCCATTGTAGAGTGAATAACTGTTTTACACCCTAGATGTAATTGCACAGTGGCAGACTGAGAAATCTCTGCAGGCAAATGTGATGTCACTGAAAAAAATCACACACTTACCCGTAGAGATTCTTCCGTCTGTCAACATCAAGCACTGAACCACTTTATCAAACTGTGATTTTTCTATATGCAGTACTTTGGCTTGTAACAAGTCTAGCGAAAGAGCCAAATGATAGCTAGTTTGTTGACCTTTGGCTTCACCTTAGAGGACTGCATGGCTCACCAAGTTAAATTGTAAGACGAAAAATTGTAACATGGCTTAGGGCAGTGATTATCAAGGTATGACTTACCTACTGCTTGCGTCATCTGGGAACCAGTTAGAAATTTGAGTTTTCACACCCATGCCAAGAACTCCTCAGTCAGGACCTCCAAATGGGCCCCGTAATTGCCAGCCAGGTAATGCTGGCTGGTGGTCCAGTTTGTGACCACTGACTAGAAGAAAGCAAAAGATCACAGGTAGAAAACTGAAATCAAAAACTCTTCTCACACTAAACAAGGTGTGAAAAGTGTCTTAGTTAGGTTTCTGTTGCTGTGATAAAGCACTGACTAAAACCAGCTTGGGGAAGGAAAGAGATTTGGGGCTTACAGGTCCTGCTCACAGTCCATCATTGAGGAAAGGCACAGCAGGAGCTCAAGTAGGAATAGAGGCAGGACCCATGGAGGAAGACCACTCACTGGCTTGTTCCCAGGCTCACTATGGCTACCTTTCTTGTACCTCCTATGACCCAGAAGAGAGACTGCCCACAGTGAGCTGGGCCTTCCCACATCAAATATCAGTCAAGGAAAGGCCCCCATAGACATGCCCACAGGCCAATCAGATGGGGATGATTCCTCAATTGAGATTCCCTCTTCTCAGATATGTCAGGTTTGTGTCAAATGGACAAAAGCTAACCAAAACAAAAAGACTGACAAAATAATACATAGTTATAAAAATACTGTCTAAAATGCACAACCTTTAAAATATATTCATCTTAATAACATACACAAGCATCAATAAGGGAAAGTTTTATCTTCCTTTAACTCTTACTTTGCCAATGAGATTACAAAACTCTCCTTATTTCCTTAGAAATAAAGAGTTAAGAAATCTATTTAGGCCGGGCGGTGGTGGCGCACGCCTTTAATCCCAGCACTCGGGAGGCAGAGCCAGGCGGATCTCTGTGAGTTCGAGGCCAGCCTGGACTACCAAGTGAGTCCCAGGAAAGGCGCAAAGCTACACAGAGAAACCTTGTCTTGAAAAAACCAAAAAAAAAAAAAGAAATCTATTTAGAAGGAGAAACGTTTTAGTCTGGGAGGATTAAAAGAATACTGACATCATTCAAGTTGTGAGCCATAATTCTTATTAGATTGTATTGCTACATTCTTCACACAGCTTTGAAAAGTTATTCCTAAGGTCACAAAATATGCACTTAGCCTGCACAAAGAGAAGGAAAATGCTTTTACAATGAAATTATTTCAGCCTGGCCCAATAGTATTTGAAAGACTCGAAACTTACTTCCTATGTAACGTACTTTGGCGAAATAAAGGATGACTTTATGTGACTGTCTTTTTCAGTATTCTCCACAGTTTGCAGCAGAAGCAGTTAAATTTGGCAGTAAGTGAGAGACTAAGGAAACTCTGCATATTAAGAAATTTTCCTTTGCGTTTTGATACTATAAAATTGCATGGCTGAAGGGTAAATTGTAATTGGACTTGGCCTCTGACAACAATGGGTAAATTACATAATTTGTGTATTACACATCAGAATGTGGTATCTAAACGATTGGTATGCCCATTAACCAGTAACCCCTAGTAGTTTGTTAATAATTCATCTTCTATTTCATTCTTAACCAATTTATTTTGATTACTTGTGGGCCACACCAATTTCCCATGATGTGATGGAAAAAATGTAACAACCAAAAACTGAATTAGATCACACACAAAGCATCAGCTTACTCAGATCATAATAATGAGGTTTGGCTCATTCACTAAAAAGTAAGAGTTCAGCTATTCCCAGAGTCTACAGACAGTGCTGGAGGTCAGTAAGGTGTTTTAGATGACACTAAGTCAACTCAGGGAGCACCTTAAGTTTGATGAAAACAGACTGGTAATCTAGACACCAGACTTCTTGACTTCACTGGATTCAAACCAACTCAACCTTCCTTGCTGTTGCTGTAGTTCCAGCCAGTATTTGATAATGGTTAAAAAAAAAAAAGCAAGAGTTAATCAATGATGTAATTGATATGCAACAATCTTTCAAAACATGGGATTCTGCTGGAAAAAGCACCAACATAAGAGCAATACCAGGAAGCTAGCATAATGCTACAACTACTGACATGAACATCTGATAGATACTGCTGCATGGAACATACATGTAATCTACCTTTGCTTTCTCACAAACACAATAAAGGTATTATTAAGAGTCACACTTTAGGGACTGGAGAGGCAGGTCAGTAGTTAAGAACACTGGCTGTTTTTCTAGATGACCCAAGTTCAGTTCTTAGCACCCACATAATCATACACAACCATTAGCTCCAATCCCAGGTTTCCCAGCACACTTGTCTGGCACCCATGGGCACCAGACATGCATGTAGTGCACAGATATACATACAGACAAAACACCCATCCATACACGTAAAATAAATAATTTTTAAGAGTCCTATTTTATTAAGAAAATGAGGTTCAGAAAACTTTTAAATGGGAAGGAAGAAATTATGTGAATGTATACAACTCAGTATTTCAGACAAAATAGTATAGAAGAACAATCAAGGAACTATGGGTCAGAAAATCTGGTTAAGTACCAGATACCCCTACTTAATTTATCTGGACTAAATGTCTTCATATTTAAAACAAACAAGATATTCTCTATTCTGTTTGTGTCCCATTACTGGAGAAAACTCTTGTCAAAAAATGTAGAAAGTTGTTTTTGAGTTTAGGATGAAGTGTACAGGCTTTAAAAATGGCCTAGATTCAGGCTATTTCCAGTCACTCTAGATTGCATTCATAGAGGTAAAACTGCAAGAGAAAATATGCCAACAAGAGGGTTAATCAGTCTCCCTCAGTGCCTCCTAAACACACTCTTATCTTTCCTTCTCACCCTTCTAGGTCCTGCTCCTTGTCCCAGTCCTGGTGATCCCAAGATCATGGCTTCCCTTGAAGAACTGAGCCAGGTGAGTCCATGAGGAATTTCCTCCCTTCTTCCAAGGAATGTCAGGGTTTTAATAACTGTGTAATTGAAGTACATTTCAGAACCACAGCATTAAAAACTGTAAAGGAATACTTTCCTCGATAGAATTATCTGTCAAGCACGAATTGTGCTGGGCTTCACAAGCATAGCCCCTTTGGTCCTTGCAATAACCTAATCTGAAGCTTGACTTTTGAAGATGAGAAAACTAAAGTTCCTAGAGGTTAAATAAATCCCCCCATATTTTCACTATGACTTGACTATAAGGACCAAAGGTAAAGTAGCCTCAGGCCATGTAGCTACTTAGCCCAAACTATGTGTTAGTTTTATTTGTGCCATTAGACATGTTCCCATAGTTCTTTAAAATTGCCTATATCTATTTGAAAACATGCAATAAATAACCTCATTTTGTCATTGAAAAGTAAAGCTGTTAAGTTATAATCCCCTGGCTGATGTGGACAACTAGAAGGTCTAATAAAGTGTAGATCTATGAATACTTTAACCCAAATATCAAAGTGATAAAATCAGCTTTCTGCTACTAAAGACACAGCAAAACATAAAATTCACATTCTTGTTAAAGAAATTCCTTCTTCCTTCCTAATGTTGCTGACAATTTAAAATCAAGTTTAAACAAACCATTAATATCTTCAAAACATTGTGGGGATCATTTGGAGTGTTCATAAAACAAGACTGCTTTAACATTCATAAACAGAGAAATGTGCTACAATTGATATTAATCATCAAATTTACATATCACATGCACTCCGTGTTCTGTAAAATATCAAGGGAAGTATTCATCACCATTCCATTTTGGCAAATGGCTTTTTCCCTCCTATGTTAGTGGCCACCCACCACTGGTGGCTGCCATAGAGAAGCTCACAAATTATGACTGGCAAAAATATAATTACACACAGAATTAAATCTACTCCATTAGTATGGCATGGTTAATCACTAGACTGAGCTTTTAGTAGCAACATCCTCAGAATGAAAGAAGGCGTGGCCCTTTTTACTTTCTTTAATTCTACATTAGTTTCCCTTCTTATTTCTGTTTTTCATCATTTTTCTCTTATTCTTCCCCTCTTCTACATCTGCAAAACCCAGAGCTGTGTGGCTGGGGATAACAGAGGGAAAGAGAAAAATGATTTCAGTGATGCATAAAACATTATCACTAACACCCATCAAATGTTTTCTCATGAGGCTCCAGCCAGGAACTTCAGAAGAACTAGAAGATTATTTCTTGGAGAAGTTATTGCTTTAGAGGGAACATGATAAATAATATTAAAAGGCAACATATCACCATTATCATTATTGACAAATACTTGCTGAGTACACGATGTACTTAAAACAGTGCCAACAGTAATATATATGCTGAAACACTTTAAGAAACATGTTCCATTGTAAAAATGGGAGCTCCTCTTTGGACTTTAATATTCTGTTCCAGTGGATTTGGGAGGAATATAAAATTATCTCTTATTATATGTTAATTGTGCATTATATAGATTTTTATAGAATTTTGTGAGCTTAAAGTGTTTACTCTGACTGATTCTTTAAAACTTTCTTCTCATTTTATGGCTAAATTGTTTTAACTGGTCATATTCATGTTTAAATGTCTGCATGGAAAGGACATAAATTCATTTAGAAACTCAGCCTGTGAGAACTACGAGTAGTAAATATCAATGAAGAGAGTAGTAAATATCAATGAAGAGAGTAATGTCCTCTTTCTTGACCTGGGTAGTGGTTATGGGGTGTGTTCATTTTGTGATAATTTGCCAAACTGTGTACTAACAATTTCTGTGTTTTACTTTGTCTTTACCTCAACTGAATAATATATATATATATATATATATATATATATATATATATATATATATATATATATATATATATATATGAAGGATCTTGGCATCCTTTTCTCTAAATACACACAATCAGAAAAGCCTGAGTATTTATTCTCTGTCTTCTAAGAGCCTCGTTGCTTTTTCTACCTTTAATTTTCAAGTCCCAGCCGAATAGATTGTTTCCAAGCATCAACATTCAGGCACCAGAACCTCTTCTATCAGCCCTACCTCAACCCTTGCATAGACGCTTTCTTCCCTAGATGCCCCCTATATCTTCTCTATGAAGTCCTGAACATCCCTTAATATCTTCACAGTGTTGTAGAACGATGCTTCCCTCCTCCCTTCCTCACAGACCCATCTCTAGCCTACCTTTGCTACTGCCCATAAAACCCCTAATGCCCTTTCACAGGCTGGGCTGGGTAGCTTTCTCCAGACCTCCTTTACAAAGCTCTTAACAATTACAAAAATAGCTATGCCTCCTGGTTCTCATTCATAGTTGCCCCCACACACATTTGTCCTTCCATGAAACAAGTTCCATGTGGTTTGCAACTCCATAGAAATATACTACTATTAAACATTCCCCCACTTTCATTTGATTTCTTCAAGAATCTTGATAGAGTTGTTGTAAAAATTAAATAAGATAATCCACATAAATTCAGTGCAAAGTTAGGTCCATGGTATTCACTTACTGAAGTATCTCTGAGTGCAGAAGTAGTGTGGTTCAATATCTGACATTGTTAGACACTTCATATAAATGGTCTTACTTAAACCTCTAGCAATTCTATGAGATAGATTTTTGAACTCGTGTCTTAAAATGAGAAAGCTGAGCATTTGCAGTTGGCCAAGCACTTTTTTCTGGGACACTAACCAGTTAAATAGATTGGGGGAAAGCATTTGCTTCTAAATAACCACATTCCTACAAGCTCTGAATCTTCCCAGACTAACACTGACACCCATCCCCTCAATAAGATGGCTTGGAGTCAAGGTTGGCTATCATGAGAATTCAAGAAAACTCAAACCTGGCCTTTGCTCCAAGGGGCTGACAATGTTTAAGTTATCTCCTCTGAGCAGTGTCCAACCATGCTGTTGTTAAGACATACTTGTTTGTCACTTTCAAGTATCTAACCACCTCCATTCCTGGTTTGTTGATTTAGACTCTCTTTTATCCTCTTAGAAAACTGAGACTACAGTTCCTGTTCTATTACAATAATCTAAACAAGATTGAATTCTAAATACTCTACTAAAAATTCCAAGGGTTAACTTCCTTCTTTGTGTTACTGTGGATAGAATCTACCAAAGAAGGTAGGCCCAAGCTGATTCAACCACTGTAACTACAATCCCCTGAGACAGCAGACTAGCTCATGTCACTGCAGTTACCAATGTCTCTGGTCTCTAGAAACCTTCAAAATATTCTTTCTTTTTTAAGAAAGAGATGCCCATTTTAAGAGCCCAGGCAACCCATAATGACTGGTCTAATAACAATTTTCTCTCTCTAATCACACGTGTCATTTTCATCATCCAACTTTGTAATGGCTGTTCTTTTAAAAGCTATGTATTCAACTGCTTATCTTCCATTTGGGAGAATGCAACTGATCCCTTGAATTAGAGGTGACCAATTTTAGGGCTTTGTAGAAGCTTAAACTAGATAAAGATAAAGCTTATTTATAAGAACCATCCTTTGTATCAGCAATACTTCTCTGTTGATAATTGTGACTACGTACTCAAGAATGTCTTCACCATTCAGAATGTGGAAAACATGCCGATAGGAAGCTCAGCTCAATGGCAGTTCCGGCTTTGGCCTTGGACTGGACACCCACTCATGCACACGATGACTCAAACTCTCTTCTCGTAATGCCTTATCTCTGCACACCATGCTCCATGAATCCCTTCCTCTATTCATAATCACTGCAATCCTCATGCTCCTCCATCTGACCTTCTCTTCCACAAAAATCCAGAAAGTATGCACTTGATAAACAAACATATTCATTGACAAAGACAGATGTATTTAAGACAGCTTTACCAAATTTCAGCTTCAAGCTTGTATTTAACAAAACTCCAGCCAAAATGCTCATTTGTAACTGCAGCTAAATATTTTATTAAAATACATTTGAAGCCAAACATTTTCTGAATGCCTACAAGGCTATAAAAATAATAAATAATATCTGCCTCTCTCTCAAACCTTGGAGAATCCAGATTTCAATCACAGGAAAAACAAGAAGACGAGGTAAGAGGAAGGCAGGCTTGGAAGTGGCTACTGCTTGCACAGTCACTCCAAGTGGGGGAGCATGAGGGAGACTGCAGATCACCAGAGCTCCAGGGAACATGGGGGGAGTGCATGGGAAAGCGGGGGATGTGCTGTGAGGCCTTTTACTCACCTGCACTTCTCGGATTGCTTTTTCCAGATTTTCTATCTTTGTTTTAACTTCCAAAAGAGTTTTGCAACAGGCACCTAAATATGCCCAAATGAGCACAACCCCAGCACTCATGAGGGTTAAGTATCCAAGCACCTGAGATATTTCAGAACTTAGATCTGAAGCCTAAGGACAGACTAGATTTTTAAACAGGTCTCAGATGATGAGTGCTCAAATCCACAAAGAAGTGAAAATAAATTGTAAATATAGCTTTGAGCAGCTCTAGGTGCCTCGTGGTTGTGAGAAACCATGAGACTCAAAATCCAGAAAATAGACATCTCTTACCCTATATGGTACTTTATCCTGATGCCCCAGTAATAGCCTAGAATCTCTAGCAAGGTACACAAGAGGGTCTGAAAGTTTTCTACCAGAAGGAAAATAATAAAGAAGACAGAGTCATACAAATACAAGTGGGATATAGTTTTTACATATTAAAATTACATTTTATTTATGAACTTTAAGAAGCTATTTTTAAGATATGAAAACAAACCTACAACTATGTTATAATAGTTGAATTATACAACTGTATTATTATACAAAAATAGTTGTATTATATAATACAATGGTCTCTGTATGCTATTTGGGGGGAGTTCACATGAATAACATGTATGTGTGTGGGGCAGGAGATACCCACAGAGGCCAGAAGGTGCCCTGGAGCTGAAACATATGGTTGTGAGTCTCCAAATGTGGATTCTGGGAACCAGAGCACGGTCATCTGCAAGAACAGCAATTGCTGAATAATCCCCCAGTCTCTTCACATTATTTAAGGGAGGGCTTCTCACTGGACTTGAATCCTGCTGACTGATTAGACTAGCTAGAAAAAAAAGCCTCCAAGACGCTCCCGTGCCACCTCCTCAGTGCCAGAGCATGTGGCTTTCTACGTCAGTGTGGAAGACCACAGTGAGGTCCTCACACTTGTGCAGCAAGCACCTTGCCAGCCTGGCTGCCTCCCTAGCCTGCACGCGAAGAATGTTTAACTGCTGTGCTTTCTCAGTTGTTGGTTATATTTGCCTGACCGTTTTCCCACCCACACCTATTCTTCCAACTCAGCAATTTATCTTAATTTTATCAATTTTCAGTTATTCAATGACAAATTATAAACTGGAATTTTACAGTATTTTACAGAATTATAGGAATCAGTAATTCAACAAACATTTTACTTACTTCAAAATTCTTCTAACTTACTGCTCAATCAAAGTCAGGTGTAGCAATGTTGAGTGTTTGAATATAGCCTCCCTATATAAAAGTCGACAGTCTAATGAGAGAGATCATTTATTTTACTTTTTTATTTATTCAATTGGTCTTTCATATCATGCATCTTGATCCCATTCATTTCTCTGTCCCTTCACATCTGCCCTTTGCCCCTGCAGCCCCCACCCAAATAAAACAAAATTTAAGAGAAAAAAAGGAAAAAATAGGAAAAATAAAACTCTCATCATGGAAGCTGCAGTGTGACACAGTGAATCACGAAATAAACCCTCTCTGTCTGTATATCTTTACTTGCAAGTATTCATTGCAAAGAGTTTTTGGTCTGGTTCAAGACCTCTAGTTTCTACTACACCATCAATTCTGGGCCCTCACTGGGACTCTTCTTAGGTATCCTGTTGTTGCCCCATGTTTTGGAGATCTTAGGTGCCTGATCCTCACACCCAAAGCTACAGGAAAGAGATAATTTTAAGTCAGAGAACATCACTGTATATAACAAGTGCAGAAAGAGAGATCACAAATTCAGGGGGATTGCCACTGAACGAGACCAGAGAGAGAAATCAGTGTCTGGTATGTCTTCCACACAGGTGTACAAGTGTAGGCTAAAGCAAGAAGAGAGGAAGAGAAAACATTCCTAGTATGGTTATGGCATGTGGACCAAAGGCAGAATACAGATCATCAGATTCCTGGCACTTCCAGGAGTTTGTTTTGGCTAGAGTTGACCATGTAGGAAAAGAAATGGCCTGGTTTGAAGGCAAGCTAGTGAGAAAGGCAGGGAATTCAAATACAAATCTTAGCCCCCAACCAGAAGTGCTGAGTCAGAACCTCTAAGTGGGTCTTATTTGTTGTGTTCTCCTCTTGTGCTACCTGAAGCAAATGGTGGAGAATCTCTGAAGCTGTGCCCTCTCCTCTCCTTGGCTGATCAGATTCCTCCACTGGGCTGAAGGAAGGAGCCACAGCTAACGGCCCGATCTCATTGAGCCATAATAATGTAGCACAGGCAAACAAGGGGACATGGAAACCACCATCCGCAAAGCAGATGTCCCTTGTCATACCTGCCCATCTGGTAAGTATGTGGTCATTCTTTATTTTAACTTATGTAATTGCTAGTTCCCTTGTCTGAGGAAGTATTCTAGAGGTTTTGGGTTGGGCATTTCTAAATTCTTTATAGATCTTGGTTTAAAATGTCTCAGGTGATTGCTTTTGTCATCTATTCATTCCTGGTAGTGTTTATATAAGGAATATATATATATATGGGAATCCTTTCTTAATACAAAGATACTTTTATTGTATCACAGGCAAGAATACCTATACTTCTCTGTGAAAATAAACTTTAGTTCAGCAAGAGTCTGTTCACTCTCATCAAGAAAAGTTTAAGGGAACTACATATGATTTCACTGCCAGGTCTTTATAGACACAGCTCTATCTAGGCAGCCAAGCACCTCTGCTCACAAGATTTTTCTTGCAGATCTAACCTGGATGGCTATGAGTTGGCTTAATCTCAGCTGGCAACTGTGAGATGTCCCTATCATCCCTCACAGAGGTCTCTGGGATTATGCTAAACAGAGCAATTTCCTTGACCTCCTAGACCCAACGATAATTGTGACAACCTGAGTCAGAACTTCAAATTTGAATTTCATACAGACCTGTGGCAGTTACTGTGTGTGGGCAACCTCTTCCAAATCTTACTGAAGCCTTTCTAAAATGTTCTGTGACTGGAAAAGAAACTAGCTGGGATTCACTTGTATTTATGATGTCATTTCAATGTTACTTATTGCTTTATATTTTGCTTTAAAAATCAGCAACAGGGTTGGAGCTTCAGAAGCTGAACCCAAAGTGTTTTCTCTGTGAAAGTTTCCCCCACTTCCTTTGTGGATACTAGTCTGTCAAATTCTAGTCAGTCAATCTAAGCACTCCATGTCCTCAGACTTGAGCTCCCCAGATTACCACCTTTGATTACCCTTCCTCACTCCCCCTATGTGTCTTAGTGAATACTAAAATTAAGGATTAACTGCAGCACAGGCTGAAATGGACAAAAGACATTTGAGCTTCTATTCAATTCTAATCCTTGTCAGGCCTCAAAATAAATGAACTTTTTACTAAGATGAGGGAGATAACTCATTCTGGGCAGACAGAGACAAAAGCCTTGCAGGCCAGCTGGTTTAGCTGAATTGTTGATCTTCAGGTCAGTGAAAGATCTTATTTCAAGAAAAGAAGACCAAAAGTGAATGTGGAGAACATCTACACACAAAATCACATGTGCATGAATAACCACATGTGTATGTTTGCACACACAAGCATGGACATGTACATCTACATAAATAAATATACTTTAATAACAAAAGAGTGAAAAAATTAATTCCCCAAGGGTAAGGCTCAAGGCCAGTCTCTTCCTTTTTCATCCAATAACATTAAACAAATCAGATGAAACAAATTTATACTTAAGTGTATGATCAACTTTTATTTCAAAAATTATTAAGGATGGTGTTTCAAAGTTTTGAATGATGTGTATTTTTCTTGGATTCCCCCAGAAAAGCAGGTCTGTATGCCTCAGTCTGATTAAGTTACATTATGTATCAAGACAAATTAATATGACCAATTAAATTTTTGCAAAATATTAGGTTGACTAGAAGATAATCAATATGAGAATTAGTTGTTTCCAGGCTAAAAGAGGAAATGCGGAACTCTTAAGTAATAATGTTAACTTACCTATGGCATAAAGATTCTTCATATTAATAATGTGCAGTGCCGTTAGGACTCTTATAGGTGAGGAAATTTCCCAATACTCTATATTCCTCTAGTTAAAATAATCCCTCTCCCTAAAAATGTTAAAGAATTTCCAATTCCTGTTCTTGGTGACATTTTTCCCAAAGAAAAGGACGTGGACGCAGTTCAGTGGTATAAGTAACTTTTCCACACACAGCCCGTGTGTTAGCATGACGGGGCACTGTTGCTGTTTTAGGAGTTGGTGACGTTGTCTGCACACAGGGTCTACCACACATAGCCTTGATCAGAGTGTCTGGAAGTAGGGTACACATACTAAGAGCCATCCAAGGGATTCAAATGTGCAAACTGAAACAAGACTCACTGTGTCTGAGCACAAGAAAGCTGGGGTCTAGAGGGTTGAAATAAAAAAAAAAACTGGTGAGAAATGAGATTGAAGGAGACAGGTGAGAATTGGGGGCTGACGAGGACTTTGGGTTTTAGCATGAGTGACTTGAGAGGCAAGTAGAGGCTTTCATTGAAATAGTAGCATGTTTGTAATGTAATTTAACTAAAAAGGCTTTTCTTGGCAGCTAGTCGTTTGTAAACTATAAAGAAACACGATTATTGTGAATTTCAGTAATTTCCTTGCAATGTAATTTTTACAAATATAGAGCAGGAAGAAAGCTGATTCAAGAGTCAAGGGCCCTGGCTGCTTTAGACTAATCAGAGATTCCATGTTCAAAACAAACAGACAAACAAAGAGAAATACCAGTAACAATGACCCCGACCTTTTCAAAGTTTCGTAATTCCAGAACTGCATTCTGGAAATAATTGAAATCAAAGTAAGTGAGAGATTTGGTATTTCTCTCAGTAAAACTCACTCTGTAAAGGTTTGATTCATTCAAAGCAGCCCTCAAAATAGATGCAATACAGTGCGGTCCTCGGGATGAGGGTCTGTATTGCTCAGTGCCTGAGCACTTGTCAGGGATCCTGGAGTAAACCTTCAGTGTTCTAGCTCATCACTTCACCAACACCGTGGCATGAGTCTCTCCCTCTCCACCCATGATGTGGAGTGACAGGAGACAACGTGGAAGTAACCAGCTCCTAACCAGACCACAGAGGTGGAAGCTTTGACACTCTGAAGACCAGGGTCTTAGATGTCAAATAGCACCTGTGATCTTGATCTTTTGGTATAAACCCAAATTCTCTTTCTGCCCAGAATAGCCAGCTGCATTCTGCTCATTCTCCAGTCTCCTGATTTCTGCCTAACCATGGCCTCTACCTCACTGAGGCTCTGGGTGCTATTCATATCAAACCTCACCTCTAGGCCTGGACTTGCCCTTGCAATCCACAGGGGTGATATAGACACTCCACCCTTGCCTATTTGGTATCCTGTATAAAGGACATCTCAAGACAGTTCCTTTAAATGTTGTCTATACCCTGACCTGGTGTTCTAGCGTATACTTACTACCCATCAACACAGAAGCCCAAATCTTGCCTTAAATGTTCTCTAAGCACTCCTAGATTCCTCTATAGATATATAGACCCTGCAGTATGCCACCACCACTGTGTCAGTAATGGTTTCTCCCTGATCCTTGGCTTTCCAAGCAACCTAATGCTTCCCCAGCTAAGGTCACCTGCTGATTTTATCCTCCCTGGATATCTCTGGACTGATTTAATGCTAGAAACCAAATACAGAACTGGGTCTACAAGCAGGGATAGTTTCTTTTCTCTCCACCTCAATGATAATCTGCTCTAGCTTATTAAAACGGGACCTGTGATGATCACTGACCACACAAATATAGTATCTCATCCCTGGCCTAAAAATACCAGTAAGGCTTCCAAGAACACTTGCCACCAGGGCTCCAGCTCAGCTAGCTCAGGGAGTGGCACTAGCCTGTCTGTTGTTGCAGGAACCCCTGTACTATGTGGAAGTTCTCTCCTGACAGAAATTTCACTCCATTCTTGGGAACTAGCTAACAGATCCCTACCCTTTATTTTCCTTCTGTGTCATAATGAGTGTGTTAAAGAATGTGAGCAGCCTTAAGTCAGACCAATCAGAGTTCCATGATTCACCAATAAAGCATTGAAGTCCTGGCCTGAGGGAGAGCAGTCAGAGGCATCCAAAAGCAACCCTCACAAGGGTTGCACCATGGCCCAAGGCCAGCTCTGTCGTTTGCTGTTGAAATACAGAGAGTGGAGACATGGCCTTCTCTCATGATATACTGTTGGAGAATGAGCAGCTACTAAATGCATAGAAAATATCATCTTTATCTTGCTCAATGTTCTCATAAGTAAATCAACAGTTATGTCTTCAGTGGTCATCACAAAGTCCCACTTTAACCAACCTGGGACTGTTTGTCATTGAAGTAGAGACGGAGAATGTTTTCCTGCTTATAGACTCAATCCTTATAGCTTAGAGCTCACTTCAGTCACCCTGCCAGGTATCCAACTTGGGCTAATCTAGCCAATTCTTCCAGTAGTTCTAAATCCTAGACCTCTAAATAACTACATTTTCCTTTGGGGATTAATAACATTCAATACTTGTTCTCGAAACTTGTTATACTCACATCCTATATGCCACTAAAAATGAGTGTGATGACCTGAAGGTGGAAAGCTCAGCCTACATGTGTTTCTAACAAGAAGCCCGACATTTGACTTCATGAAATTTAGCATCTTTTTACTTTCCATTCAGCAAGCACTTGATACCAGTGAAGTCCCAGGCTCTGTGTTAGGAAGGAAACCATGAACAAAGCCTCCATGGCCTCGGTACACTGGAGAATTGGCGATTAAGCAACCGTGTAACTATCTGTAGTAAATAGTTACCTGCTATGAGCCAAGGATGGAAAAAGAATGTCTAAACAGTGAAATCAACATTTAAAGAGTTTGGAAGAAAGGTGTGGCAGACTTTGATGAAGTCTAAGAATGGATAAGCTTCCCTACAGCTCCCAGCAGGTTGTCTTGTAGCATTGGCCATACTAAGAGGATCTTTCTAGAGAAACTCAAGGAATAATTTGGAAAAGATCTCCCTATTCTTTTTTAGTTCTATCTTCATGAAGTTCCTCAGCTTGGAGGAGAATCCTCCAGCCTTTACAAAGATTTCTGGGAACTGGAATTTAGGATTCTGTTTCCCTAAGAGCGGTCTCTTAGTTGTCTTCCTTTACCGTGATTTTGCAGCATCTATATGCATATTTGCTCTGTTTTCAAACTCAATAATTACTATTACTTTGCCAAAACCAGCAAAGTTTCCTTTCTGCTTTTCTCTGGGATGAAATAGAAACTGGGAATTGAGGCTATATTCCTTCAAGACCCATAATAGTACAAAGTCCAACATGCAACTTCCTGAAATATGCTAATTACTAAGATGAACTTATGTAACTGATTAAGTCTGACATTATTCCCTCTAGATCATCACATTCACTTATCAACAATTATCTTTAAGATCACTCGGCCACATGAGCCAGATTGTCTCTCACTAGGTTAAGGTAGTGGTTTTTAAACTTATTGTTCCTCAACTTGGAAATTTCTTTAAAATGCCAATCCCATAGATCCATCCCATATCTGCCAACACAAAATTTCAAGACCAGATCACAATGATCTTCATCATAAAAGGCCTCCTAGATAATTCTTCTGTGATTCAACTTTTTTTTAATGTATACCTATCCCTTTGAGTCCCAATTTTCCCACCTTATTCTCCACTTAAAACTAATAATGACATCTCCATGTCCTTCCACCCCAGCCACTAATCCAGTATTCACAGCTTTTAAAAAGTGCTATAATCTTGTACTGGACATTCCAGTAGCTGAGAATTATGTCATGAGAAAGCAGGCACCCATCTCATTATTTTTAATGAGACACTTCCCAGAGAAAATCACATAGAGTATATTCACACCATTCAAATCCTGAGGGACACTGCTCTCTACATCTCTTCATTTATTAATCGTATCCCTTTTCAGAGTACAAATAACAAATGACAACTGATAACTAGCTACTTTTAAGAGTTGTTAAGCCAGTTCCCTAACCCATAAAGTCTAGCTGCAAAATCCAAAGTATTATCTACAAGGGAGCAGGGGAGCATCATTAAAACTTGGCTTTCAGTCCTTGTTCTGAGATCACTTCTCCAGCAAGTAGACCTGTAGCACCCCCAAGACTGCTCTACTTACACACCTTTTGGCTTTACTTAAAGATCCTCTATGAAGAGTATAAAAACCAAATCCCAGGAAAATCAGTTGAATACAAATGATTGTGAAGTAGCAGGAGAGAGAGAGAGAAGAGAGAAGGGAAAAGAAAGAACATTATTTAGAATACTTCACTGATACTCAAAGTGTTTAAGTTTTTACTAAAAAAATTTTTTTTTTTTACTGTTTTCAAAAATAAAGTAAAATCTTAACTCTGAGGCTTACTGGTCAGTAATCTAGAGGCCAGACAGAAAGTAATCAGTAGACTTTAAGTTCCCAGATCTATAATATCTACCTCTCAGCACCACCTCTATTCTCTTTCCACATCCCTTAACCAATATTATTATCTCTCTTGTGAAAATAGAAAGTTCCATTGGGCAAAATGGTGGATTTGATAAGTAATGTTAAAGTCTTTCATTCTGTATTTCACAAAATCCTAGAGGATTGATTAGATTTTTCCAATGAGAGATCCCTAAAACTAACTCACAGTATCACTGATAAAGTAGTAAATCAGCTGCATCTTAAGCTTGTTGTTCTTCTTGACATAATATTCTAGCTGCATCTACTAAACTCATGTCTTCAGTGAGCTAGACTCTAGAATGGCACTTCTGAAAATGATGGTGATGTGTATCGCCTAGATTTAGTTGATTGTAACAGAGTGCATAAACATGTCTAAACACATCAACTTGGATATATTAATTATGTGCTAGTTTTGTATACAAATTATCTTTAGTAAGCTTGGGAGAGAGATCAGCTCCATAAACATATATCAAAATGCATTTTATTCTAATAAATGAGCCTGGTTTAATAATTAATTAGAATTGTCTTGTTCAAATCCACTTTAAGATTTTAGTGTTCTAAAAACTACTTATCTATCTATTTTGCCATTAATTTTTATGTTTATTTTAGTCAACTGGGAATTTGCTCATTAGTATGACTTCGTATTGCTTTATTATATGCCTTCATAAAGACTCTCCTAACCACAAATGAAAGAATAAAAGAGAACGAGTTGCTGTGTTGGGAAATAGATAATATTCAGCATAGTTGTCACAGTTTTTGATGTCGCAGATACTGCATCAGGAACTGATTGGTTAAGACTCAGTCACCATCAGTCCCTAATGCATTGCCTTCAGCATCTAAACAACCATCAGCAAACACCTCGAGTTAGACTTGCTGTGATGTGTTTATGATCATCTGACAGATCTTAATTTAACCTTAAGAAAAATGTTTTTTTAAGAAAAGTCCCAAGATGCTAAAACACCTATCATTAGCACTCTTGTGGATTTATTACTGCAATTGGAGACATTAATCTAGTTCCTTGTGTGTCCCTATAATGTATTGTACCTTCCTGACACAATATAGTACTAAATAAAACAATTTAAATGTTGCTAATCACCTTCATTTCCTGAGAGAAAACTGAGTACATTTCTTTCTTTGTTTAGTATAAACTTCTAGGTTTATATGGTTTTAACTATGATAGGAATTATTTGTCTAGTAATTCTTTCCTATGAGTGCCACTAAAGTAAACTCTGTTAGAAAAAAATGCTACAAAGTGGTCACTATAGTAAAAATCTGCTTTCAATTACTCTAAATTCATTTGTATTTCCAGCATTTTTCAATTGGAAGGTCAAGGTGGCTTGATCAAATCCTTTATCTCCACTTAATAATGAATTTAAGAAGTTTTATTGAATGTATGTGAGTTCCATATACTATTCTAGAAACTTCAGATGCAGTAGTGAGCAAAAAACTCACTTCCAAATGGAACCTGTGTAGTTGTGAAGGGAAAAAACTAAAATCCTTCTCTTTCCTGTTGAGTGGATAATTTTCAGAGGAGGAACAATCTTGAAAGAAGTGTGCTTTAATGAGTGGAAGATTATCATATAAAAGTAAGTAGCAGCTGGTTGTACAACTACACCTATGTCATACACATGCTAGACACATCTTGGAGAATGACAGTGGACTATAAACTTGACCAGACGATGACTATAATTGCAACTGCTGTACCAGATGTTGCTGTGGGATGTTCTGTATGTCACATGTGTTGCTGATTAGTCAATAAATGAAACACTGATTGGCCATTGGCTAGGCAGGAAGTGTAGGCGGGACAAGGAGGAGAATAAAGCTGGGAAGTGGAAGGCTGAGTCAGAGAGACACTGCCAGCCGCCACGATGACAAACAGCATGTGAAGATGCCGGTAAGCCACGAGCCACGTGGCAAGGTATAGATTTATAGAAATGGATTAATTTAAGCTATAAGAACAGTTAGCAAGAAGCCTGCCATGGCCATACAGTTTGTAAGCAATATAAGTCTCTGTGTTTACTTGGTCGGGTCTGAGCGGCTGTGGGACTGGCAGGTGTGAGAGATTTGTCCTGACTGTGGGCCAGGCAGGAAAACTTAAGCTACAAGATGTGGTTTCAATGTTTGAGCAAATTAAAGCATTTCCTGCTGGGTATGCAGTTACTGGTTTTCAAATTATTTTCTCCAGATACTTGTTAGTAAAGTCTGCCAGGAGCAGTTGCTTTTAGGTGACAAGGTTATCAATCTACCTTCACTGTCCCTTCTCAGAGCTATATCAACTCTTCAGCCCTATGTTATAATCTGACTGATAAGTACCTTGGTCACATATCCATTCCACGAGATAGGATATTCAACCATTACATTGATAATATGGTGATCATAGACCTAGTGAGTGATATGTAGCAACCATTGCATGCTCACTGCTAAGACATTTGTATTTCAGAAGGTAGAAAATAAATGCAATGAAAAGTCACAGGGTTTTTGTAGCTAGAGTTTTCCTGCCTGGCCCACAGTCAGGACAAATCTCTGTCACCCGCCAGTCCCACAGCCGCTCAGACCCAACCAAGTAAACACAGAGACTTATATTGCTTACAAACTGTATGGCCGTGGCAGGCTTCTTGTTATCTAGTTCTTCCATCTTAAATTAACCCACTTCTATTAATCTATAAGTTGCCACATTGTTCGTGGCTTACCGGTACCTTACATCTCGCTTGTCATGGTGGTGGCTGGCAGTGTCTCTCTGACTCAACCTTCCACTTCCCAGAATTCTCCTCTCTCCTTGTTCCACCTGTACTTCCTTCCTGGCTACTGGCCAATCAGTGTTTTATTTATTAACCAATCAAAGCAACACATTTAACATATAGAACATCCCACAGCAGGTTTCTACCTCAGGGAAAATTCTATGAGTCCAGAGTCATTGGGGCATATTGAGATACCCTTCTAAGATGAAATTTAAGTCAAAACATCTGGTCCATCCCATAATTAAGAAAGAGACACAACGCCTAGTGATCCTCTTTAGGCTTGGGAGTGGAGAATATATTCCTCACTTAGGAGTGTTCCTCCTGCCCTTTATTTAGTGCCTCTTGTAGAACATCCTTGTGACAATGGTGGAAGGCAATCTTCCCAATGGGCGGAACTCAGAGCAGTACATTCACTTGCTGTGTACTTTGCTTAGATAGAGAAATGACCAGATGTGTGACTGTAGCCAATTATTGGCTGTGTTAATGGTTTGGCTGAATGGACATGACTGAAAAACTGTTGAAGACTGGAGAAATGGCTCCACGGTGAAGATAATTTTCTGCTCTTCCAGAGGATCCAAGTTCAGTTCTCAGCACCCACATGGACTGGCTCCCTATCGTCTATGTCTTCAGCTCCAGGGGATACAATAGCTTCTCCTGGTTCCCACATACATGTGGCATATACACACAATAAAAGTAAGACATAAATTTAAAAGTAACAACTTTGAAAAGGAATGTTGAAAAAAATCATGAGGAGAGGATATCACAATGTCTCAGAGGATAAAAGTATTTGACGCAAAAACGTGACTACCTAAATTTAGTCACCAGATCCCATGGTGGAAGGATAGACTCCTAAAATTTGTCCTCTGACTTCTATATTTGTGCAGTGGCATGCATGCTCTACACACACACACACACACACACACACACACACACACACACACACACACACGATTTAAAATGCTTTAATAAGTTAAAAAAGAAACAGGATATACCTCTTCAAACAAAACAAAAAAATAGTGAAAATATGTGTACCTATGTGAATGTACACAAGAGGGTGACTGGAGAGAATGGTTTATTATTAAGTAGATAAGATTGACTGCTTGTAAATACCAATCAGTATCTTCCCCCAGCTAACCCTCTCATTGCCTGGTGTGCTCATGTATAGAGAACCCACAGTGATGGCAATGGTGGCTATTCTGGACATAACATGGGTTTACACTCAGCAAGACTAACCTAACTGTGATCATTGCTAAGTCCCCAGTCACCCAGCAGCAGAGACAAGACCTACATCGCATCCCCAAAGTGACACCATTCCTTCAGTGCTCAGCCATCTCATTGGTGACTGGTTGATTCCATGGAACTCATTCAATATGAAAGGAGCTGTGCTTTTCTTTTTTAACTACAGCGTGTACTCTGGTTATAGATTTGTCCTTCCCTTCATGTCCTCCTTCTGCCAAAATTACCATCCGTAGACTTATAGAATGCTTTAGTCACCATCATAGTAGCCCATGCAGCACTGTCTATGGTCAAGGAACGAACTTCATAGCACAAGAAGTACTGCCAATAGGCACATGGTCACGGTAGTCACTGATGTTACCACATTACCCATCATCCTCAAGTGGCTGATAAAGGGTGGAATGGCCTTTTGAATATGATTATAGTGCTCACTAAGTGGCAAGGCCTTGTAGGACCAAGGCAAAGTTCAAAATGAACGTAATTGGGAAGTGGCATTTATGTCACCTGAATTTTGTACCCAGTTTTTTCATCTAAAAAAAGGAATAATAGCCTCCTGGGGGTGGTTATGAAGATATCAAATATGCATGTAGGTAGGTGTCCAAAAACAGCATCTAGAATACATTAAATATTCAAATTTGTATAATATTTATTTATTCTCTTTGTGGTGTGTATTCCTCAAACCTATATTCTTTTCAGGCAATCACAATAATCTTTTTTTATATTAACATAATTTTTTGTTGTTAGACATTTGTACACTGTGTAAAAATGTATTTGCTGTGACTGATATAGTAAAAAGTTGAACAGCGGATAGCGAGGCAGGAAGTATAGGCAGGATTTTCAGAGAGAGAAAGAAAGAGGAAGAGGAGTCTAGACGTGCAAGAGACTTGAGGAGACGAGGAGGGAGGATGGTAGGTGGTAGGTGACAGAATGTAGATCAGGTTATAAAAGCTAGGTAAAAACAAGCCTAAGCTAGGGCCGAACTTTCATAATTAATAAGTCTCCATGTCATTATTTGTGAGCTGGTGGCCCAAAGAAAATTTCAACTTCAATTTTTTATTGATTCTCTGGGAATTTCACATCATGCACCCCAGTCCCATTCCTTTCCCAATCCTTCCATGTCCACCTTCTACCTTTGTAGCCTCCCCTCCCCCAGTCCCACCAAAACAAAATAATAAAATAAAAAACAACAACAAACATTTGCTCCTCCATTTTTCCTGCTTCTCCATCACATGTTCATTTGTCACAGTGGCCTTGGGAGCTACAGTGTGTCACACAGTCTACCCTCTTGCCTAAACAGCTTTAGTTGCAAGTGTTCATTGTTTAATGTGT
Organism: Peromyscus eremicus; assembly: GCF_949786415.1. Lineage (NCBI taxonomy): Eukaryota > Metazoa > Chordata > Mammalia > Rodentia > Cricetidae > Peromyscus > Peromyscus eremicus. Next base: position 2,830,663 of record NC_081426.1, on the reverse strand, counting down.
TGTTGATCAGGGTCAAGGCCTCTGGCTCCTGGTACACACCATCATTACTGGACCCTCACCAAAACTCCTCTTAGATCTCCTGCTGTTGCCTGAGTCATTGAGATCCTTCAGTTGGAGTGAGAGCCAACTCAAAGCCCTGGATATGGGCCCGGGCAGTAGCTGAGCTGGTCAGGCTGGGCCTGCACTGGGCTACTCTCCTCAGGTGAGGGTCAGGACCAGCTCTCTTGCACCCATGCCATTAGGACCAGGTACCCTACTGCAGCAAGAAGGGGAGGGCAGATTTCCCAGGCCTGCCAGAGGACTTGGGGCCAGCTCTCCCATGCTCATGACATTAGAGCCAGTTCAGACACTGGAGCCAGGGCAGCCCTCCAGCTGAATCAACCAGCATGGGGGGGGGGCGGGGGGGGGCAGGATCAGCTCTCTGGTGCACAGACCACTGGGGCCAGCTCTCCTATACCCCTCGTGGTAAAACAGGCCATGGGCATCATCACATACCCTTGCTACAGTAGGGTCACAGACCCAGAAACGGCCTTTGGCTACAACTTGGGCCTGGACATCACCATGGCTTTGTCAGCACAGGCCACTCAGATCAGCATGGCCCTCAGACATCAACATGGCCTCAGGTGGTGGCCAGACCTAGGGCATTCACATTCGTATGGCCCTTGGTGGTAACACTGCCATAGACATCAACACAGACCCCAGCTGCAGCTCGGCCCCCAACGTCACCCTGGCCCTGGGTGGCAGCACAGGCCACCCACATCAGCCTGTTCCTCATTACAGTAGCATCTTTAGTTCCACTTTTATCCACAGTGCATGAACCACTCTGCTTCTCCTCTCCCATCTCTCCACCACACACCTGTTCATCACAGTGGTGGCCACCCACCTGGGGCCGCTTGTGGCTGGGCAAGCCACAATAATCTTTTTAAAAGGAGGTTTGGAGGTTATGACATTCTCCTGGTTAATATCCTAAAATTTCCTGTAAATTTTAATAAAATAAAGTCTGTTTATCATCACGTGTTTTAAAGAATATCTACCCTGGTCAATTTATGTGATACTGCTTCTTCCCTGTACTAGTCAAGGGTCCCGAAGGGGCCTAACAACCCACTCTAAAAGGTAATTGAAGAGACTTTACAGAAATGAAGGCGGGGTTAAGGAACTAGAAATTTTGAAAGTTCCAGGCCTTCTAACTAAGCAGCAGCAGAAAGCTATTACTGCCCTAGTCTCTCAGGAGAGAGGGAAGAACAAAGAGAGTGGTCACCACAGCTAGAACAATGAAGCCTTTAAGTCAAAGGAAGAAGCCACTGCGGAACCTCAACCTGCAGGACTTGGAGACAGAATGAGCACTCCAGTCCTTTCTCCTCTGAACTCCATCCAGTTCCTGAAACAGAAGCAGGACAAAGCCACCCTGGTTTCCCAGAATGATGGTGTCAGTACAAGCAGCTCTGTCTTTAGGAATGCAGACTCCCTTTCTCAAGGTTTTAAGGAGAGAAATAATGAGAGAGATAATTTCAATTTCTGTTCATCCGAATAGAAAGTGCTAGCGAGGCCGAATGGATAACCGGCCGTGAGTTTCTTGCTCAGTCTTTGTGAGCTTCTTGCTTCTTTCAGTGACAATCTGCTGTCTACACTGATGCATTCTTTCCACCCCATATCACTGTTTTATTGCACATTGTATACTCTTCCCAACATAACACATGTTCTGAAATAATTTTCTATTTCATTTTTGTTCTCTTCCCTGCCCCCATCCCAACTCCACAAATCCTGTGACTTTATCTTACTTTTTCAGTACCTAGAACAGTGCCCTATACCTAGAAAATGTTTGACAATATTTCTGAATAACGTGGAATCTGATAGACTCCAAGAATTAACATAAGAGAAAACTGTGCCATCATGAGAAGATGCCTACAGAAAAAAAAAAAAAAACCCTTTTCACCACAGGGAGAAATACAGAATATAATTCTAGAAGTGATCAGTATTCTAAAATGCTCTACATGGTTTATACCACCTATCTTAAAGGAATCATGGTGCTGTAGGTTTCAGGAAGAAAATCTCTAGTTCCACCACTTTGATTTAGTTGTGAAGACAAACTGGAAACATGGAGTTGGGCAAGAAGAAGAACCAGACACTACCTAGGATGTGTCTATCATGGCCTCTCTGTAAGAAACAAAGTACATTTTGGAATATGTGGTTTGAGGACTGTATTAAAGATTTCAGGGAAGTTTGTGACATGTCTGGAGAAGGCTGTCCTGTTCCTTTATATCATCAGTCACCTATGAGGCTGTAGGCAGCAGATATAAGGCAGAAAGGCTGGAGGAACTGTGTGAGATGCTTCATCATCCACATCACAGAACTTCGGCTGGGCCACACCCTGTAAGTAACTGTCACTGTGGAAAGCATGCCATGTGAGGTGCTGTTCATTTCTGGGCAAATGATGAACCACAGTGTCGTAACTTGTCACACATTTGACCAAACAATTCCTAATCCTACTATGCTCATTTGAGCCAGAGACACAGAGTGAACATGTCTGTTCCCCATTACTAACTCGTTGATCTGGCCGTAAGAGCAACTTGGGAATGGCATCATGGGCCATGTCACATCAGTCACAGATAACAAACTACCACAAGAATATCCTAATTCATAAATAATAGCACTTCTGAGAATCCACATGACACCCCACATGTGGGATAGCATCTGAAAGTGCTGAGTACTAAAATCACATGCAGCCAGGCAAGTCCCTGCTGAATTCACATCTGAGGAGCTTTGCATGGATTGTTTATTCCAGTAACTTTATGGAGTAAATTATGTATAACAAATTGGTTTCAGATGGTGGATATGAAGCGCTGATGTGCAGTATAAGGAAGGTGTACTCCCACTTTGACCCAACCACTTCCTCTCTCAGTCTTACACCCTAGACACATCTTAACTTGAAATGTAGTAGAGATTAAAAGCCAGTAAGTGAAGACTAGAGACCTAAAAAATGGGTATTGATTGTTAACTCATCGTCTGTCTTGTGATTGGGGGTTGTTGTAAATGAAAGCATGAGAAAGTCCATCCCTCCTGATGCACAGTAACCCGAGTCAAACGCCTTCCTGACATCTGCCTGTCCAGGCATTCAGCTCAGTTCACACGCAGAACCTCATGACTTACGCCACATGGGCCAACATTTATACTCATGAAAAAAACTAAGGATGGTGTCACACACCTGAGATCCCAGTACTTTAGAGGGGATGCAGGAGGATCAAGAATTCAAGGCTTGCATATGCCACACAAGACATCCTGTTTTAAAAAAGAGAGAGAAGAAAGAGGAGGAGGAGAAGGAGGGAGAGGAGGAGGAGGAGGAGGTGACTCTATAATCCCAAGAGGCATGCCTTTTCCTATCCCTATGAAGCTAAATTCTTTTTGAAGAATTACGTTTAAATTAACAGTAAAATGTATTACTTGGTATACAGCTCTATGAATTTTACTAAATGTAGAAGCTCAGAAAACCACCACTACAGTCAGATCATTTCCATCCTCCACTGCTTTTAGGCACTGGCAAATCTTGAGTCTCTTATGTCCCTTTGGTTTTATGTTTCCAAGAATGTCTTCTAGCCTTTGTCATGGCACTTTTCCTTCACCAACTTGTTGTATGTGCCAGCCCCTTCCCACTGCCATCTTTCTGTTGTGTATATGAACCATTTGCCCTCTTTCTCATTGAAAAACTCTAGGAAATCTGTATTTTTGTTGATTATGAACGAAAGTGCTGTAAACACATGTGAAGCTGTTGTACTATGTCTGTCAGTCTTTGTTTCTCACGAGTAAGTTGCTAGGAGTGAGATTGCTGAGCCATGTGGCATATACATGCTTAGCCGTGTAAGAACCTGGCAGGCTTTTCTCCCCGTCATAGCTACAGATGATGTCTTTTCATAAGCGAAGTAATACTAGCTATTAAAAGTGCCTGTGACAAATAATTTGCTTGCCTAGGTGATTCTAAAATGTTATTTGACATGATAAAATATTGTTCATAACATAACCAGAGGCACCTGACTTCACCTTTTCTTTCTACTTGTAAATTTTTGGTTAATATTAATACTTTAATGTGATTTTTTAAAATGAAATTAGACATTCGGCAATTAGAGATACAGAAGTCTTGGCTAATCTCCTTATGAGGAGATTTTAGTGAAAGAAGGAATCCAGAAGGAGTTTTTCACTACAGCCAGTGTAAACAACTTAACCTGGTGTCACGTGTCCAGTCCAACTTTCAATTCATAAATAAATTTCTCCCTCCATCCCCCAATGACACCCATCCCAGGCTAATTACTGAAGAAAATGGAACCTGGGCACTTTTATTTATCACACTTATGGGAAACACATATAGAAGATACTGCCCGAAGCCAAGGACCAGGGTACTCTGAAGACAAACAGCACCGAACACAAGCTACTAAGGCAGCTTACTCTCTCGGATAACTGAATGTGGGAGAGTGTTTGAGCCCCATTTGTTGCTTTTAAAAAGATTTATATTATTTCTCTCTGTCTCTGTCTCTCTCCTGCCTCTGTCTTGTCTCTCTGTCTCTGTCTCTGTGTCTCTGTCTCTGTCTGGCTCTGTCTGGCTCTGGCTCTTTCTGTCTCTCTCTTTGTCTCTCCCGCCTTGTGCCCACAGCTCACTGTTTAACCACAGTCACCGCTCAAGTCTACCATTTTTGTTATTATATGAATATGTACAGGCCCAAAGATGTCCTAGGGAGAAATAGCAACATCTATCCCATCTTTCAAGGTTTCAATGACAATCAGGGCACAATTCCACCAAAGTTCACTCTGAGAAATAAATGAGTTTATTGGACTTCCTTACAGAACATTGGTGAAGGGTTACTTACAGGGATGTGATGATCTTTCATGATAGGCTGCACCTGAAAAAGAGGGATAAGGGCTTCCCTGTAGCTTCACATATGGAGCCCTCTCTCCTGGTCTCCTTCATCTTATATACTCCAACACCTCCCTCGCTTAATTAAGGCTTCATTTCATATAACATGCGATAGGGAGCGGTTGGATACCTGGGTGAGAGTCTTGGCAACCTCCCTTCTCACTATGAGGAAGTGTAAACAGTCAACAAGCCTAGATAGGATAATTCTTTTGCAATGGGATGTAGCTAAATTCTACAATATGACAGCTGATATGTTTGAAAGACCGTCACTCAAAACAGATACAGAAATTAACCAATAACAACAAAGTTGAAAAGCAATGACTTAGCCACCCCTCAATTCTTATCTCGTATACACACCAACAATTAGATTTGGAGAGTTCTTAAAGACAATATGAGGAGGGTTCCTACAAAGGATCTGGAAAGACAAAGTGATTATTCTTTTTCAATAGTAACGCTAAGGCTCCTTAGCACCTGCTTTTCTGAGCACTGTTCATAGAGCATCTAATTATATCCAGAATTCACAGGTCAGAAAACATCCCAGCATATTAGTCTTCAAGAGTACCCTAGCAAAATATACTCTGTGTGGCTTAAACAACAGAAGAAGAAAAAACAGCAAGGAAAATACCAAATCCTGCAGCTCCATGCTCATCATCTTGGGCTCACGATGGAATCATCCAGACTCCAAGGTTCATGGGTAGCCCTACCCTTCCAGCTCTGCCCCGTGTAACATACATAGCTTCTGTCTGGACCAGCTACCCTATACCTGAAGCTTTCCTGGGTGGTCATCCCATAGTCCTGGTGTCTCCAAAATTCTGGTGTTTCCATTGCAATAGCTTCATCCATATTAAGGTCACACAATGACCTTTCAAGGCCCCTTTTCTGATATTGCTTAGCTTAGGCAGCTTTCAGAAACCTTGATAAAAGCCTCAATGAACCCCTCACTCTTTTGTCTTTTGAGCCTTCAAAACCAGTACCACATAAACAATGCTGTCAAGCTCTGCTATCAGCTTGAGATGTAGCCTGGCCATGTTGGAGCAAAGATGTAGGAGTCTGTGTACTTTGACTTTGGGGAAACACTACGTTGGTGGTGGTCATTGAGTAGGGAATCAGTGGGCTCCTCAGTTAAGGCTTATTCCTTTCAAGTGAATTCACATTAAAGAAGATGATGCCTTCAATAAGTATGGTCTTACCTTCAGGGCACCTTTCCTATTGTCCCAGTACAGAGATCTAGGTTCTAATAGTGCCAATTTCTAACAATTACAACTGATTTCACTTCCACCTTGCTCGCAATTCATTCATTCTTTCCTCATCACACTTCATATTTTTTAATACTTTTGCTCCACTTACTCCTCTCTGTCATGTAGACTTGAATCACTGAGCAATAATCACAGCACAGCCTGAATGAAATCCTGCCTTTCAGTTTTCTCCACAACTCAGTTCGTTACTTTTAGATTCGGCTGCACTCATACTCTAAGGACACAGGCAAAATGCATGGGATTCTTTTGCCAGAACACAAGCATGAGTGGCCTCTAGTCCAACTGTCAGTGGAGTATGTCTTCCCCTCTAAAACATCATAAGCTGGACCTCCTCACTCCACATTTTTCTCAGTACTCTAACCTCCTAAACTCCCAGCAGAATGGCCCATTAAGCTCTGCTTATAACATTTTAGAGCTTTCTAGCCCAAAATTTTAAATATTTCTGTTTTCCTACTGCAAGCTAGCTTCTGGATCCTAACTTTGGGTTTATTATAGTGCAGTTGTACTCTGGTACCAACTTCCTATGTTAGTTACTTTTCTCCTTACTATTATCAAACACCACACAAGGAGCAACTTAGGGGAAGATGGGTTTTTTTGGCCTACAGTTAAGAATGTAGCATGTCAAATAGAGAAAGCATGGAGCCAAAAGTGTGAGGCAGCTGTTAACACTGGATCTGTAGTGAGGAAGCAGAGTACAGACAGTTATTGGTGCTGGGCTACTGAATCTCAAGGCTCACCCCACAGTGAGCATTCCCTAAAACAGTGCCCCAGCTCCTGTAAGTTCCAGAACCTTCCACAACAATGGCACCGTCGGGGGGACCAATATTGTAAACACATGAGCCTGTAGAGGCCATTTCACATTCAAACTACAAGTCCTAAATATCTTTCAAAGGTCCAGTCTCCAAGCACAATCACATGGGGGTTTAGGCTTCCATCCTTGAAACAGAGGGTAGTGGTGGGGGACACATAGTTCAGCTTCACATAAGAACATTTCAAACGTGTTTATATTGTGTGTTGAGCATGTTCCCCCACTCCCATCCACCCTCCCCTTTCTGCCCTATCCCTCCCATTAGTTGTTTTTCTAAACAGATTTGCTTCTATTTTTGTGTGACATATACACCCATGATTTCATGTATCTATATAAAATTGAGGAATCCCAAATGAGATAAAACATGTATTTGTCTTTCTGAGCCTAACTTAGTTCACCTGACGACTGTTTCCAGCTGTGTCTGTTTTCCTGATGATATAACTCCTTTCTCCTTTGTGATTGAAAAGTTCCACTGTGCTCACATTTGGAAATTTCCTCATCCACTCCTCAGCGGTGAGTAGTGCGACAATAAGCAATAGATAAGAATCTCTGAGGTATGCTGACCTTGAGGCCTTGGATAAAAATCTTGGGGTGGTATGAACTGGCCATATGGAAGATCTATTGTTTTGTTTTTAAGGAAACCTCTATGGTGACTTCCTTAGTGATTAGACCAGTTTATAACAACACTGACAGTATAGAAGAGTTCCCTTTTGTCCATGTCTTTACTAACATTTGTTCTTATTTATTTTCTTAATGACTATCATTGTGACTGGGGTGACATAGAATTTCAATGTATTTTTACCTTATATTTCTCTGATGGCTACAAGGTTGAACATTGTTTCATGTTTATTGACAACTTGTATTTCGTCTTTTGAGAATTCTGTTTATTTCCTGATTTATTAAGTGGGATTTTTGTTTCTTGTTTAGTTTTTGAGTTCTCTGTGTATTCTAGGTATTAATACTCTATTAAATGTATAGCTAACAAAGATCTTTATCCCATTCTGTAAGCCATCTCTTCATTCCATTGTTTCCCCTGCTGTACAGACTTTTAATTTCATGAGGTTCTATTGATTAACTGTTGGATTTGTTTACTGAATTGCTGGCCTTCTATTCAAGAAGTCCTTGCTCATACCTACATCATGAAGTTTTTCCTACATTTTTCTCTTGTGGTTTCAGAGCTTCATATCTTACATTGGGGTCTTTGATTCATTTTGAGCTGAAAAGATACCATGACGATGGCAACTCTTATAAAGGAAAACATCTCATTGGGTCTGGCTTACAGGTTCGGAGGTTTAGTCCATTATGGTCATGGTGGGAAGCATGGCAGTGTGCAGGCAGTTATGGTGCTGGAGAAGGAGCCAAGAGTTCTACATCCATGTTGGCAAGCAGTAGGAAGAGAGTGACATTGGGCTGGCTTGAGCATCTGGAACCTCAAAGTCCACCCCCAGTGACACATTTCCTTCAACAAGCCCACACATACTCCAACAAGATCGTGTGCCCTAATAGTGCCACTCCCTATGAGCCTCTGGGGGCCATTTTCATTCAAACCACTAAGTGACAGAAAAAACAATCTAGTTTCATTATTCCTCATATGGATGACTGTTTCCTAGCATCATTTGTTGAAGAGACTATCCTTTCCCTAAGGCATGTTTTTGGCATCTTTGTCAAAAGTTAGATGACTACCTGTCTGGTTTATATCTGGGTTCTGAATTCTACTATTCAAATGATTTACATGTCAGCGTCAATTTGTTTTTGTTATTATGACTCTGTAGTGTAACTTGTAATCAGGTGTTGTGATACCTCAAGAATTATTCATATAATCACTTCTTAAACATTATTTTCAGTGCAAATATGGCTATCTACTCTTTTTTTGCAATAATGAATAACTTTAATCTGAGAATAAACCATATAAATGTTTAGAAAGTGGTAACAATATTTATATGAGATTTGAAGACAAAAAACTGAAAAGAAATTAAAAATCTTGCTGGCTAAAAGATGAAATATCTGGTAATCAAGAAGCATCAATAATAAAGCAAAAGGTAGAATATAGTCATATTTGAAATTTCATCTAAAAAAATAAGACAAAAATTGTCTGAAATACATCCAAAAATAGTTGAAAGCACGTATCAAAATCTAATAACATGAAACATTCTAAATGTGGTAGAAGTAACAAACACATTTGATTTTTCAGAAAGAATGGTGAAACATTCTTACTTTTACAAATCTAATGTTATGTTGTTGGTGTTGTTTTTGTTTTTTATTGTTTTTATTTAAAACAATGTTTAAATCTAAATATATTTTAATAATATTCTTCCTCTCTTCCAAGTCCTTCTAAATACCCTCCCTCTCCCTACCCACCTAACTTTTAGCTCTTTCTCAAAAAAGAAACAAAATCCCAATACAACAAAATCCCCCCCCAAAGAAAACAAGAAAGAAGAAAATTAAACACCAAACTGTAGCCAAGTAAAAGCACATACAATGTAGCAAAACTCATTTAATCATCACCCCCGTGTGCAGTAGGTTTTAAGATCATTCTCATTGCACAGATAAGAAAATTGAGAACCAGAGAAGTAAGGTGCTGAGAGGGCTACATCAGACAACTGAAGGTCACCTGCTGTGCATTCATTCATTCAGGTGCTCAGCCCTGGCTCCAGAGAAATCAGGTCAGTGCCACTCTGCATCTAGACTAGTCCCCAAGGGTCCCTGTGAATCAGCCTGGGCCAGTGCAAGTCCCAAAGCTCCTATCTGAAAAAGGAAAGGAACAGGAAATTGGGGAGACAGAGAGATAGGGGTGTGTCTGAGAGGAGATAGGGGACCAGGGAGTAAACATAATCATATGATCAAAACACATTGTATCAAATTTTCAAAGAATTAAAAAAACAAAACAAAAACAAAAAACTAATGCTGGGTGTGATGGCATGCCTTTATAGTCCCAGTGCCGGGAAAGTAGGAGACAGGCAGATCCCTGGGGGGAACTGGTCAGTCAGCCCCACCTACTTGGTGAACTCCAGACCCACAAGAGACCATGTCTAAATAAACAAGCAAAGAAACACAAGAAAACATGGCAGATGGTGTTTGAGGGACAACCTGAGGTTATCCACTGCTTTCCATAGACTCTTGCACACAACATGAGGACACATACATCCACACATCCACACATCCTAAGGCTGTCTTACCCATTTTTCTGCTTCCAAGTTACAGATGGGTGTGACTTAAACTCCAACTGGAAAGCGTAGGTGTGATTTGTCCCAGCAAATTTTCTTTGATGTAAGCTTTCTATACCTTCCTTCCACATTCTAAAAGCAAAAGCTGTTTTCAGGAGGACCTGATGAGTGAAGGGGCTTTCCAGAGGAACTGTTGCACACTCGTTGTTGCACACGCATCTTGCTTTTGGTTTGGTTTGGTTTAGTTTGGTTTGGTTTTTCTGCCCTTATTTGGGAAGTTCCTTTTGTCCACAGGTCACCTTGTGGCTTTTACCATTCCTGTCTCTGTTCTCTTGATCTCTACAGACATGTGTCCACTGTCATCCTTCTCTTCCTCCCATCTGCTTACCCCACACTCACCCCCATTCTCTGATTATATCCCTAGAGAAACTTTTGGAACAGAGGGGAAGGTTCGTATCATCTTGGGAGCATGAAGAGTGGTAATCAAAGCAGATTCTTGGCAAACCTATCATCATATGTCCTGTCCAGATCCTCCCAAACTAACAGCTTCTCATCTTCTCTCTTCATTCCACTAAAAGCAACTGAGCTGGTGGAGTGTGTGTATTGAGACCTCCAGATATAGGCAAGACCCCCTTCCGAGGAGCCTGGGCTTTCCTGGTAGGGGTATTGAGTTCCTGAATAGCATAGTTCTCCCTATTAACCTGGACCCAAGTGGATTAATTTAGAAGCCAACTTCCAACATAAATGACCTTATGGAAAAGTTCCTAACAGACATCAAGTTTAAAAAAAAAAACAAAACCTTGCCCATTTCAAGAAAAGTTAGCTTTCTAACAAAAGAATGCATCTGGAATAAGATCCATTTAAATTGAAATCCCAGCACTACCATGAACAAATTCCTATAGGTCTGTTCTCTGTATGTAAGACGCGCATGAGCTGTAACTGAGGAGTCAGCAGGAGAATTAAATGAAGAAATGGTACCTGGGATTCTGTTCTGGGTGTGGTCAGTACTCAGCAACACAGCTTCAGCTGCCCTTCTCTTTCTTCTCTCTTCCAAGACCTCACAGGAGAGGGGTGTGGTCCCTTACTGAGAGAACATCAAGAGTTTGTGATGATATTAAACATTCCAACAGTGCCCACTACACCCTACGCCTTATTCTAAATGCTTTAACTCATCCAGTTCTCCTTCCAAACCCTGAAACTGCTCCATAAGCTCTGCTTTACAGATAAGAAGCTAAGTTCTTACTAAGGGCACTCTGCTAATAAGTGATACAGCTGTGGTTGAATCCCACAATATCTAACTCCTGCCTATAAAAAGAGAGAGAAGAGAGAAGGGTTGCTTTAGTGATAATCCTTAGACACTGGGCTCCTTTTGGTTTGTGTGCAGTTTTTAAAATCAGGTGAGGGACGGGCAGATAGCTCAGTCTGTAGAGTACTTGCCTTGAAAGCATGAGGACATGAGTACAGTCCCCACAACCCACACAAACACCTGAGGGTAGTAGTATGTACTTCAACCCCCAGCAATGAGAACACAAGCAGATCCCTGAGACCAGCCTGCCCAGCCTAGTAGGTGAGTCCTAGACCAGTGAGAAATCTTGTCTCAAAAGAGGTAGAAGATATCTGAGGAGCAACACTGGGGTTGTACCCTGGCCTCCACACAAAAGCATAAACACGATCATATGCATACAGAGAGACCAGAAGAGAGGTTGCATTTAAATCTCTATTTCTGACACAAAACGTAGGAAGTGCTAACGGGCAAATGTTAACTGACAGCTACTCTCTGGACTCAGGTCTCTACCTCACCAAAGTCTTCCATGTCGTGGTCGTGTTTGGTAGTGCCTGCTTCACTTGTCATCTGAATGCTCACTTGAGCTTGTGCTATAGAAACAGACAAAGCAGTAGACGCTGTCTTAGCCATGAAGACACAAGAACTATGCTCATTATTATGCACTCAATGATTGAAATATTTCAATGGCATTAAGGAACAAAGTAACATAAGAAAGAGGTCTGAGTGAAATGTAATCGACAATCACCTTCAAATCACAACCAGCAAAGAAGATGCTTGGACAATCTTTCAGAGAGATGTGTAAGAGTTATAAACCCGAATAGCCTAACACCTGAAAAGAACCCTGTAATGGAAGTTTCTGTGTTGGCACCGAGGCAAAGACTCGAGTGCTCTCACTGTTAAATGTATCCTCCACTTGGTGGAACTAGAATAAGGAGTCTAAATTTTCACATACTTCTTAACTTGAAGGATAACATCCAAACAATTTGTTTTCTTCTTTTAGGTATTTAAGCCTTGCTGATATGTATGATTTTGAAGAGTAGCCACATATCTTGTGAAATTCTCCTAGAAAGAGTGGCATAAGGAAGGCCTGTAGCCATCTCTGGTCATGCCTATGAAAAAAGAAAAGCCTTGATTTACAAGTAAAGAAACGATTCCAGAGATGACTGGGGTAGCAAGAGAGTAAAGAAAAAACAGACACAGGTAGAAATCTGGGGTCAAGGGTTCTAGGCTCTTGGCTGAAGGAGCTGTAGCACCTTGGAAGCTCAGCATGTTTATTATATGGAGTTGAACAGAGAGGCAGGGTTCTTGCACAGCTGGACAAAGAGGCGGGGTTATTGCATGCAGATAAATAAGGAGGCAGGGTTTATGGTATACAGCTGGATCAAGAAGGCAGGTTTGGCTCATCTGGGTGGGAGCAGTCTCAGTGGGGGAGCAGTCTTCAGGCCATAAATATCTGTGAGGGAGCTATGGTGGACATTTTCTACACATAGTGTCAACACTTGCACTCAGTCTCTCATGGAGAGCTTTACCATTTCTCCATGGAACCATGGGGCTCTGGGACCTTTGATGTGGCCTGGCTCAGGTCAACATATATTACTCAAGACTTTCCTCACTCAGGGCTTTCTCTGCTCCCTACAGAAACAGATTAAAGAATTTACCTAAAACCACAGAGCCCAGAAACTACCGCCTGTCATGCACTGAACTGGGTTCCACGCACTGCCTAGGTCTTCACACTGTCTCCTTCAGATCTTCTCTACGTGAGCGATTCAAGAAAGCCATTCATGTTTTCATCATTTGCACAAATATCAATACTCTATATCTAGAGGTTTCCCTAACAGGTAGATCTTTAACCAGGGAGAGTGTTAGTATCCTTCCTCAGCAACTCTTTATAGCATACATTTTGTTTCACCTTCATGGTTTCATTTAACTCGGTTTTGTTAACTGGGAACAGGAAAAAAAAAATCACCAGTTTTTATTTTTATCATTTCACTTTATTATAAACCTGCAGTGGTACTGATTATGTTCAGATCTCTAAGTGGAATTTAACAAGCATTTTCTTCCTCTAATCTCTCCCCTCATGCATTCCCAGAAGCACACAAGCCATCTCAACCACTCCCCAGTTCCCTTTGGAATGCCCTGAATGATTCTGAAAGACTTTGTCATTCCCCAAACACCACCCTAAAACGAATCATTGGACTCCAGGCTGCTCTTCTTGCCAAGTTGAAGGGAGTTCAAATGTTCTATCTAACCCACATCTAATGGCTGCAAAGCTGATGATGTGTGTGCTGTTCTGAAAATAGCAAGGCAAGGGTTCTGTGTCAACAAGGGGTCTTCTGAAAACTTATTGTGCCTGCAATGTGTACATGTCTGTCCATGTATCTAAAAGTCAACTTTCATTTTAATAATATACAGCTTGAGTTTTCTCACATCCAAAACAATTAATGCTGCCTAATTCGAGTGTTTCTCTACTTTATACATCCAAGCAGATATAAGGAACTAAAAAAACAAACCAGGGAAAAAATAATAAAACATTTTGAATGAAACATTCTACAACTCGAACAGAGAATGTACAAAAGGCATTTCCAGCAAGATAAAGGACTGATTGGGATTTCCCAAGGAATGGCTGCATAATTGTAGTTTTCACAAGGACCACGCACATATTCATAGGGTGCTTTGGCAAAGGGCACACTTCTCTCAGCTCTAGACTCCACCTCTAGACCCAGCTTATTCCTTAGCTTATGTTACTAAGCTTCAAAATGACCCCTATTTCAAAGACCCTTGGGGACATTTCATGCCAAGTCAAGTCCCCATTCATATTTTAAGAACCATGTAAGTTTATAATCGCACTCCATGAATCATCTAAAAACATGACGGTACTCCCACCCCCAATACTGTATTGCTGGCACCTAGAATAGTGCACAGAACAAAGCAGACTCTTAATAAATTGAGTACTTCTATGAAAAAAAAAAAAACTTCTAAAAAAGTCTCACAATGCCAGTGGAGCATTGTGGTGGGTTTGAAGAAAAAAATGACACCCTAAGAGACTGGCACTATTAGGAGGTGTGGCTTTGTTGGAGGAGGTGTGTTCTTGTTGGAGGAAGTTTGTTACCATGGAGGCATGCTTTGAGGTCTCATATATGCTCAAGATACCATCCAGTGTCTTAGTTCTCTTCCTGTTGTCTGCAAGATGTAGGCCTCTCAGCTACTTATCCAGCACCATGTCTGCCTGCATACTACCATGTCCCACCATGATGATAATAGACTGAATCTCTGAAACTGTAAGCAAGCCACCACAATTGAATGTTTTCCTTTACAAGAATTGCTATGGTCATGGTGTCTCTTCACAGCAATAGAAACCCTAACTAAGACAGGCAGTCCTACAAATCTCCCTATAGCCCTGCAATTTTCAACATTTTCATTGCCTGAGGTCCACAATGGGTCTTTAGTTCACTAATTATAAAGCCACATGGCCAGGAAGAAAAGAAATCCCAGAGACCAAGAAGCTCTTTGTAGCTAGAGTTTTCTCTGGTCCCACCTGGGCCTGCAGCTGCTCAGATCCAAGTAAACACACAGAGGCTTATATTATTTTCAAACTATATGGCCTAATGGTTCAGGCTTCTCGCTAGCTAGCTCTTATATCTTAAATTAACCCATTTCTATAAATCTATACTTCGCCACATGGCTTGCGGCTTACCAGTACTTTACATCTTGCTTCTCCTGGTAGTGGCTAGCAGCATCTCCTCTCTCTGCCTTTCTCTCTGTAGTTGGAATGTCCCACCTAACCTTATTCTGCCTCACTATTGGCCAAACAGTTTTATTTATCAAGCAATCAGAGCACATCTTGACAGCATACAGATCAACATCACATCTTACCTGTTCAGTCAGTTCCCATCTACAGTTATGGACCTAAAAGGAAAATTAGAAGTTGCTTTTGAGCTACTTGTTTTATACATGTGAAAACTGAAGTCCAAGCTCTCAGGGTAGGTCATATGGCTTAGCTTTAGCTGGGAGGTGTCACAGTTCCACTCTTCGTTTTCAATATCTGTTTCTTCAGTAGAGAGTCTTCATTCTCTCCACAATGAGTACTTGACAGACTTGAGGATTTCTTCTTTAATCCACACCAGCACCAGTAATAGGGGTGATAGAAGGAGCTACAATTTGAACTTACCTACCAAGAGCCAGAGGTTTGCGTAACTGAGAAGTGTGTATTGGCAGATAGACATGGTCTTTTATGGAAAGGAAGGTCTTTTCCACCCACCTGAAAATGCAGAAAGGTTTTGTTCTTAATTTCATGAATAGCCCTGGTGGGAAAAACGTATGATTTTCTAAAACTATTAAAACAAAGAAGCAAATCCTTCTATTTGGCCACAAGGGGGCAGCTGGGACATTTCCTCCTAAATCTTTGAGTTCTAAACCACTGTGAAGAAATGGGCACTGGGGCCTCTGCTCACCATGCAACTTAACATCACCTTTCAACTGAGTTCTCAACATGTCACAACATTTTCTCACGGTGTTTCTTGGAGTGTATATTGTTTTGTTTTAAAACAAATTATTTTCCGATTTCTTTCCAGATCTAGAGAGCTCTCTGGTTTAGAACTTTGTGGCAAGATTACCATCTACAAAGATCTTTGGAGACCAATAAATCGTTAGGCTAATTTGGAAAGCCACAGAAAATGTTTTATTTTAATTATGTTTGACCCCAGATAAAAATGAACAGTAATGATCATCTGATTCTGCCACACTTAATAAAGCTTGCTCTAAGTGCTTTGAGATTCGCCAAATACTTGCCTCATCACCTAGGCTCCATTCGTCATTCCCATTTTTGTGATAGCCCAAAAACTTTCAAATCAAAATTTATTGTGGAATTTTATCACTGAGTTAAACAGTGGGAGGTCTGCAAACATAAAAACAAGCAGAGATTAGTGATAGCGAAATTCCACATCTTTGTATTTCTGCAAAAACATAAATCCATTGCCTCTTTCAGGGACATAAAGAGTTGAGAGTTAATTTAAAAAAACAAATGCTAGGTTTCATATGTATGTGCAACTGGAGGGGTGGGGTGCATTTTACTGATAGTGACAGGTGCTTTGATGATTGGGTTTTCACCACTTTTTAAAATGGACACAGAAATGTGCTCCAAGGTTTTGTGACTCCTTCCCCAACCATCCTATTTACAATTGTACTAAGCCCCCTACACACACACACACACACACACACACACACACACACACACACCCTACTGTGATTCCAATTCAGTGAACAGCATCTGACATGTTGCTTTACTTGACCTCTCACTAACACCCCCTCCTCAACTGCAACAAAATGCCTTATAACCCAAATCTCCGTTTATACTTGTGCCTGGCACACTATGGAAACTCGGTAACTTAGCAAAATGGTTTGACTGACAAAGGGGGAAAAGTAGAGTATTCCTAAGATACATTAAAAATGGCTAATTTATTTCCAATTTTCAGAAAACTATTTACAATAGATAATGTTCTCAGTCAGAATTGAAATGTTTTTAAAGCAGGCATCTTAAAACCATCCTTGGGCTCTTGGTCATTGTGAGAACACCCTCTGGAGTGCCCAGACACAGAGCTGGGCCTTGTTATTGGCAAAGGTAGTCCTCCTGAGTTCCCACAGCATTATGCAGGCAAAGCCCTACCATACTGTAAATGCCACTGACCTGGAAGTCACAGCCCATAGTTCTCCTTTTGCCTCTGCCACTGGCAAGCCAGGAGTTGGATCTTCCATTTAAATTCCTTGTCTGCCAATGTCCCCATCCAAAAAAGAACAAAGGATATGAAACTAACCACCAATTCAAAGGACTTTTGAGTCTCATGAAATATAGAAGTGTTTAAAAGTAAAAAATATTTTTCAAATATTAAGTATTTTGAAAATCAGTGTGTCCTATTCTCTGTTAAATATACCTCTACTTTGTATGGCCACCTACCTTTTACTTTTTTAAGTCAGGGTCTCACTATGAACCTCTGGTTGGAGCTCACTATGTAGACCAGAGCAGAGTCTCCTAGAGATCCACCTGCCTCCATCTTCCAAGTGTTTATCTATTCTTGATGGCTTAAGGAACAGCCCTAAGCTAGATGTGTAACCCAACCCCTAGACTTTCCCTTTGCCATAGCTGATTTGATTGATACTGGAAGTTCCTGCTGATCCTATCTCTAGGGTAAATCTTAACTGGAAACCAACATCACATAAAGGAACTCTGTCCTTGTAAGGAGGAATGTGTGTCAAGCCGCAGTCCCAGCAGCCCTGACAGTGTCCAGTGCTGGAAAAGGAGCTTTTGCAGCTCCCACTCCATAGACAAATAGACATACTCTTTTCTCAAGATGATAAGGTCACACACTTCCCCCCTGGAAGCATTTTCACAGTAGGTCCTCGATAAACACTTGAGTGGAAGAACAAATGAGTGACGACGGGCTTTATGGCAATGCTCCCCAGGTGTGGAAGAACTCCAGTACGAGGACACTCTTCACACAGCCATTTCTCACCTCCTGATGCACATTCTCATTTATCCATTCAGACTGGGAAGTCAATTGCTTTCCTGACTTGTACTTGCTTGCCATACCCAGGGGACACTACATTCTACTGCCATGCTGCACCCTCTTGGCACACATCTACAGTGATTCTACATCCTGCAGGCAGGACTTCCTTGCTTTATTTCTGTTTCAGTTCATGGATTGTCCAGACCACAAGACCCTCACTGTGGCTAACTGAAAGCATCAATTTAGCCATAGCTAGAATTGACAAAGCTCTGAATATGCACAGAACAGTGTAAGTAATCCTCAACTTCAAAAATAAATGTCACATTTCAAAAATTTCTTTGTAACATTTTCTAGCACTTGGAAATGCATTTCTCTTTGGGAACAAGCCCCCTATTCTAAAAATGATTCCTTCAGAAATCTCCCTCTTTTGTGTTGTCTTTAGCACAGTAGGAACAGAAAGAGATGAGCGTCAGCCTCTTTCCTCCTGAAGAACATGGGGAATGGTGGTAGAAGCAAATAGTACCTCTACAGCATTGCATGTGTGAAGATCAGACCGTCCACAGTACCCTGAAAGCAAGGAATCCAAGGTGGGTCCTCTGCCTGGGTCAATCTGGAAGGTTCCACAAAGAAAAAAAATCAGTCCTGCTGAGGCTGAAGAATGAGGAAGCAGGCAGCAGGCAAATGAGTGGAGAAGGGTGTTCCTGGTATGTGGTTGTCAGATTGCCAAACCAACACCCAAGCATCAAGTTAACCCCGACTTCAGCTCTGCCAATGGAGAGCACTATGTCAATGGTAGAAATGGAGTAGGATTTTGTAAACTAGCCTAGGAAAACTGGTGTTGGGTGATCAGTCTAAGACTCACAGTAAGACAGCCCTGGTGCTGGGTTCATTCACCACACTAACCCACCATTATCTACCACAACCACCAGGACAGCATCTAGGGCAAAGAAGGAAAGCAGCCCCTTCTCTGGGACTGGGCTGGTTGCTCTTGTGCTTTCGCTGTCTCATTAAGTTTTAGTGTGAATTTGAGGTCACGAGTCAGACTTATTAGAGACTGCACCTCAAGACAGGTCCACACCCCGAGGAGCTTAAAAACTAGCTGTGTAGGCACGGCTTGTGCATATAAAATAACTGAGAGCTGAGGCAAGTAGCTGCCAAAAAGTGACACATGCTGTAAGCACCATACCCCAAGCTGCACTGCCTTCTCCTCAGCATAGCTCAGTGTCGTCAACAAGTGTTTTACATTAAATGCCCACTCCAGGTCTGTTGATGACATCAGGCAGCACTCAGCAGCAAAGGGCAGTGTCCACAAAATTTTGCAAATTTAAATCAGTGTTCTTCCCAGAGATCTCACATTAAGTCAATGCTGAAAAGACTCTGGGGCATCTAATTAATAGCAATTCTTTTTTACTCGACATGGGGATAGGTAGCCCTGAATAGGGATGAGAATTTCCTACCAGTCAGAACTGCTCTAGCTACAACGAACCTCCTTGGGAGATAGCAAGTTTCCAGTAAAGCTAGAAAACTACTTGGCAATGATGTTGTAGAGGTGATGCAAACGTTCAATGACCAGTGGGCTCCCTGCCAATCCTGTGATTGTGAGAACTTCTGCACACACACACACACACACACACACACACACACACACACACACGCATGCATACACAAATTCACACACACACACACACACACACACACACATGCACGCATGTACATGTGCGCACACACAGCCCAATAGACATATCTGGGCAACCACATTACAACACCGCCACCACGCTGAGCAGCAGAAATCGTTAGGCTCATTTAAAATACCAGAGCCCAAATAAATGTTGGCAAGGAACTAGAGGATGGGAAGATGCAACTTCCACCAAGAGCCTGAACAGACAGAGTGTAGTCAGGATGTCCAAGAGCCTCAGAATGTCAGAGCTCAAAGGATTCATGGTCATTAGACAAAGACATATCAAAACATGACACCTGTCGAAGAAGAGAGCAGTAGGACTCTAGGGGACCTTCAGAAGTCTCTCTAATACCACTCTGGAGAGCCCAAGTCAAGGGGCCATCATGGTTGTACATGACTCTGGGGATCCTTCAGGCAAAGACGTTGCCAAAGTTATATTCAGGAATACTTCCTCCAGAAGAAAAGCAGCAGTTTATGGATGGACCAGTTACATGGGCCTTCTGAGTATGATGCACAGCCTCAAGGATGGACTGGAAAAGAGGAATGTTGTCTGAGGGTCCATCCCAAGAAGCAAGTTGTTTGAAAACCTGTCATGGCATCACAATAACTGACAAAGGAAGTCATTTCCTGATCTTGACACAGAGTCAGTGCACTGGCTGTAACTCTTACGGTTGTAACTTTTCAAGTAAGAAAGAAAGCCACATTTGAATCTAGACCTAACCAATTCTGAGATGAGACACTGAACTCCTATGAGCTTCAGAAAGCAACACACTGGCTTAGCAACTTTGCACAAGGTCCCTTTCTGCTCTGAGCTCTCAGTGCCAGTGAACAAAGGAGATCTTCTCACAGGAGAAGCAGAGGCTATTGGCAGGTCATCTCATACCGCTTTGCAAACTAAACAAAATAAAATAAAATAATCTTCATTCCTACATTTCCATCATGACTTCTTTTCCCATCTTTCTCCTCCCCCTCTCCTCACTGAATTTGGTTTAATTAGTTAAGACAAATGAATGGAAATGAAATCAATACACCACATACTAACAACATTTTAGATGAAATGAAGCAAATATATGGTGTTTGATCATTATGAATGTAATTCTACAGGCAAAGCCCATAATACTAACACAGGTTCTGCCCCGGGCCCAGAGAAATCCATCAAGAGAAGGCAAATTGTTTCTTTTCAAAAAAGCTATCAACTTAACATTGCAAATCATTTGCTATTCTCAAGGGTCTCGCCTAGTATTGCAAAACTTGATAATTACTGGTTCATGACTGATTTAGGAAAAACATGGACTTAAGTAATCAGCCCAGAGCAGAGCCGCTGACCGCAAGGCTGGCAGGCAGCTCGCCTTGCTTCACATTATTCCTTTCACGAGTGCTTAACGTTTAACAAAATCAGGCTCTTAGTGGTTTGAATTCTCATAAAGTACAGAAAAACCAGTTAAGGTTCAGCCACTGGTATCTTCTTTCTCATTTCGACCTGAAATCCAGGAAGCTGAACAAAGCGAGAAATCAGGATGGCTTGTTTCCTGTAAGGTATCAGCTCTCAGACTCTGTACAGACACTACAAACACAGAAACATCTTTTCTGTAAACGGACAGTACTTCTGTGGAAATTTGGAGGAAGAATTTAATTACAGCTTGGAGCCAACCCTGTGGACCACAGGGAGCACATTCCCTTCACATACATTTGGCCAACAGACAGCAAGTGAGGGAGATGGGAGATGTTCATCTGCACTTACCCCTGGGGAAAAGTTGTTTGTTTGTTTGTTTGTTTTTGTTCATGTAAAGGGTATGTAAACTTCCATCGGCACAGGAAACTGTTCCCTCTCAGCTGGAATTGCTTTCTTACTGAAGATTAAGAAATTAAGAGTATTTTCTTATTTGCTGAGGAATGACAGAGAAAGCCATACCAAAAATAGTGTCATTGATTCAAACAGATGGCCTCTGGCCTCAAAGACTGTATCATCAAGTTTTCTTTTCAAATCTTTACTTGTCAACTTTCTGCTTCCAAATAAATATGCTTTTGTTAGTAAAAAGCAGACCCTGACACCAACTGGGTTTTTTCCAACAGTTTTTAATACACATATATTTTATAAAAATGCATACATTATAGATCTATTTACACACCATCAATATTCTTGTAGGGTTGGAGGGTAAGTAATTAAGGAGTGAAATTTTAAACAAGCATTTTAGCAGGAGTATGAAAAGTCTAGTTGCAAAGAATAAAAGTGTCTAAATAGCAGAACCCTATTACAACTTGACTATATGTTTATATATATATGAGATTTATATATATATATAAAGTATGTATATATGTGTGTGTGTGTGTGTGTGTGTGTGTGTGTGTGTGTGTGTATCTTTGAGCCAAAGATTCACTTTGAGAAATTTATCATTCAAATGATAAAAACTCAGGTAAAATCTTTGTGTATATAGATATTACTCTGGCACTACTTATGATAGAAAAAGCAGAAAAATATCACTGCAGAAAGAAAAATTATATAACTAATAACAGATTATTATGCAGCTATGACAAATATCTATTAACATTGTGATAACATGAAAATGTTCATATAATATTAACTTAGAAGACAATAAATATATATCACATATATGTCTAAAACATTTGCTCATAACTATGCTTATAAAACTAAAATTTCTCAGCGTTACAAAATATTAAAATAAAATTTTGGTAATCTTTTTTTCTCCTTTTCCCCACATTTTCTGAAATTTCTTCAATGTGCTCCTAAAGGAAGCATTTGCCATTTAATGGGCCAGTGAGATAGCCTAGTACGTAAAGGTACATGTCTCCAAACCCAAGGACCTAAGTCCCTGTCCCCAGAACCCTCACAGTGGAAGAGAGAACAGACTCCCAAGTGATTGGATATACACACACATGCACACACACATACACTAAAGAAATAAATGCAAAATTAACATGAAATAAGGAATTCTAAACAGATACATATTAAAAATAAGGTTCAATATTTCATACCAAAATAGATTACAGACAAGGGACTTCCCATGTAAAAACATATTTTAGTGGAATTGGTATGTGTTGGATTAGCTTGTTGATTCATTCATTCTGTGACTTCATAAGCTGTCTGAAGTATACTGAAAGTCACAGTTGAAACAAGAGAGTCACCTAGTCTACAATACACAGTGTAGGCTGAACGAACCCTGGGGAGAATGAGGAGTCATTCAAGAACTCGAAGGAGGAGGAACTTCTAATAGATCAGGAACGTATGCAGCAGAGACTGGATCAGGTCATGGCAAGCCAGAATGGACAAACAGAAAATATAGATGAGAAATCTGCCCTCAGAGGGCAAGTGATAGAAATGTAGAGTAGCAGAGACACACAGAGAATATGAGACTGCAGGTTAGGCCCAGGCCCAATCTGCTCTGCTCCAAATATGAGAGAAGGTTGGCACAGCACTTCAAATATTGCCAGGTACCCATGAGACTATCTCTAGCCTGCTGTCAACTTGAGGCATCTCCTCTAGTCCAACCAAGTCTGTGCAACTCCATGCCTGGGCACCTCCGCCCTTCCCTCTGGGTTGCTTGCCCTGGCCTCCTTCTTGGATCCTCTCCCATGCTTCCCCTAACTGTCAGATTACAGCATTTCTGAGGACTGCCACAAGTCATGTGACTGACAATGGCAGCTACTCATCAACTCATGATTCTGAAGGCTAGATGTCTAAGACAGTGGTGTCGGCAACCTCACGCTCTGCAGGAAGCCTGCAGGACATTTCTTTGCCTTTTTCTATCTCCTGATAGTTCTGGGAAATCCTGAATTCCTTAGTTGATGCACACATCACCCCAATGCCTGCCTCTGTGTTCTCATGGCTTTCTCACAGTGTGTGTGTGTGTGTGTGTGTGTGTGTGTGTGTGTGTGTGTGTGTGTGTGTTTTCTCTGGTTATGACAATAGTCACTGGATTAGGACCCACTCTAAGACAGTATTATTTCATTTTATCTTGACAAATCACAACTGCAAATCTCTCCTCCTAAATGGGTATTACTCTTGGGTTCTAAGTGTATATGAGGGAGGGCACTGCTCACCTCTACATTCCCCTCATCCATCCTCCTCAGAGTAGCCATCCATTCTACTATGTCCTAATCTAGCCTTAACCGATGGTCTCTGTTCAGGCCTCTGAATCTGCATTTGCAGGCTTAATCTCAACCCTCCAACCCAGGTCCCTGCTTCCGTCGCCCACTGGATTTAATATAGGCCCTTTAAACAAACCAGTGACTTCCAAAAGGTTGCCCAAATCCCACAGTACTTCCTGTACTTTATGTTTTAATTGAAGTAAATGCATCTGTTCTCTCAAGTCAGAAGCACAAACTTTATCATCAACTTTTCCCTTTTCCTAGTCGACTCCATCACATCCATCAGGCAAAGGGCTCTGTGGAGTCCACCTCACAACTTCACTCAGTGTGACTTTCCCTCTACCTCCATCACTAAAGCTCTAGTTTGAGCTCTTGCCCTGTCCTTAGACTATTTGGACAAGAAAAGCTTCAATTTGGTAAATTACTATAGAGAGGCTATCATGTGTCTGTCTCTGGACATACCAGTTGGAATTCCACTCAGTTTTACCCCTGTGGTGTCCAGTCCTTTACCTGTCCATTAAACTGAAAACAGACGTAAAAAGTCACACTGCTGCTTCTTTTGACTCCACTTTCGTTACAAAATCAAATCTATATCCTCTCCCAGGCGTGAAAGACTGCACAGTCTGCCTCCATGCACACACCTACCCTGCACCTCCCTCATCCCTGCTGTGGTAGGCTTCTTGTGCTTCCCAATTCCATGGCTGGGAGGAGTGTTTTGTTTGATCTAAAGTGATTTTCTTTCCTTCTATACCCAGGAGACCCTTATCTTCCTTTAATGAGCCACTTAAATGATCCCTCGTCCTTAACTCCCACCAGAATTCACTAGGACCCCACCATGCTCTGTGCCCTGCCCCCACCTGACTTTGTTTAAATCTCTGTCAAACACAGTTACCAAAATTATTTTCAGTACTGTCTTTTTACCCACCCATCACCCTCCCTCACAGTCTACAGAGGGCCAGTACCAGGCAGTTTGCGTTGATCTCTGTCTGTGTGTCAAGCTCTACTTCTATGTCTGAGTCCTGCCTGTCCTCTCAAGCCCAGTTCAATCCCAGGCTCCTCCATGGCCCTTCTCAGACCAGTGTCTCCAGACTAGCTGAAGAGCCATAACACTCCTGTCTACCGGCTCAGCACTTTACAACATGGTACCTTGAACTACCAAATGTTTCTGTCTTCGCTGCTACTCTGTCTCACACTTGGCATCATACTTGGTGCTCTACAATTTTTTGTTAAACTGTAACTTTCTCTTCCAGAGAAAATGAGAATGATGACTCCAGAACAGGATAGAACAAGTGCAGGGTGTCTTTCCTCAGAAGAAATTAAGAGAAAAGGGGAGATAGATATAAATG
The DNA here is from genome assembly GCF_949786415.1 of Peromyscus eremicus. Taxonomy (NCBI): domain Eukaryota; kingdom Metazoa; phylum Chordata; class Mammalia; order Rodentia; family Cricetidae; genus Peromyscus; species Peromyscus eremicus. The sequence goes on along the minus strand of NC_081426.1, from coordinate 2,805,619 downwards.
ATACCAGAAGATAGAGTCCTAAATAAGATAGCTGCAGATTTATTTTTAAGATAAATAAATCATAGAAAAATAAAACAACATGCCGAGCTAAGCATGCCACATGATCATCAAACACAGCCACATAAAAGCAGATGTGTGCGCATTCACTGTCCATACGGAAACAGCAAAGAGAAGGCACACACGTGGATAATTTCCAACACATCCAACTCTTAATTTACAAAGCTGCTGTACAATGGCTCCCCAGAAATGTTGAGAGAAAAATAACCAATGTGTGAGTAGTTCTGCCTCTGCCTATTGAAGGGGCAGTTGTGTCCCACATGCCCCTCACATGACCTCAACTCCTGATACTAAGGCTAGTGGTGACAGTTAAAGGCTAAATTCACACTGATTTCCTCCACGCTCTGTTTCAACAGAAAACACTAGACTGCTCAGAGATGACACATGGCATATCTATCCACTGCAGCACATATTTGTGATTTGGTACAAGCTTTGGAGCTGTCTCAGATACTTTCAAGAACATTGACTTTATATAATTTTTATATTATGCTATGACTTAACACCCATCTTTCAGTGAGATGTGACTCTATCACAGTTCAATGTCTTGGTGGATACTCACCTTCCCACACAAGGAGCTCCCTGTTACTTCTACTAACACTGCTTGGTTGGAGAATTTGGTCATAGCTGTCCCTCATTGCTGCTGAATTGCTGGATATTCTAATACAAATGTGATCACCCCTTCTAACTGCAAGTAGGTAGTAACAATATAAGTTTTTATACCCTACAGTGTATAACTCACAAGGAGACATGCTTACTTACTAACAGGCCATTTTATCTGTGGTACCATCTCCATAGTCAAACTCCAAGGCTAAATTAAATGACTTGGATAATAGTATGTGTCTTGCACTTCTATCATGTTTTCTTGGGTGCACTTATACTGTGAAATGACCGAAGGAAGGGAGAGGCTTTTGTTGACCCCAAATTACTCATTAAATATTAAATAATTGAATGTTATCATATTCAGTTGAGAAGGAGTGGAGAGGCTCTGTTTAAAGAGTAATAAAAAAGATATTGTCATCAACATTTTTCTACAAAGATAATAAAAAATCCACTTGGGAAAGAGACCCGCCTTTATCAGCAGCCTGGGAGAGAACATCATACCAAGCAAAGATCCATAAACCAACTCCTCTAGAGAAAACAGAGATCCAGAAAGCAAAATCTCCCAGGATTAATCAACAAAATATAGATATATGAGGAGATTAATCAAAATTTCTTCATGTTTAACTAAATTATCATATATCATCTCTAATTTTAAAACAACATTTTTAAAGTAAGATAAGCCTTTCACTGCTGGTTCTTAACATACCATTTCTTTCACTCCTTTTATTTCATTCATTTAATTCAGTCCACAAGTCAGCAGGGTTCAAGTGGCCAGGTGATGACTGAGCAATCACTGGGTGTCATGGACTAAAGATCAGCTCTTTGGATAATTTACACTAAAGATTATTAATAATAACTCTTCTTCCCTTAAGGGGGGGCTTAAGAGTGGGAGTTCTTCAGATAGCTTGGCTAACTTACATGTTGCTCCTGACATGAGCAAATTGTTTCAAACTGCACATGTCCCACAATGAAGAGATCGAAAGTTAGCACAATCTCAGTTTAAAAGTAAGCTCCTTGCTATTTTTACTTTATTGGTCAGCAAGCACTTTTAAACTTGCCGGTCAAGGTTTTTGGACATTAAAACAAATAAATTCACCGTTTTTTCAAGCATAAATGATATGCAGTGAGCCTCTGAACACAGAGGTTCCTCATTCTGCTTTGGGTTTATTTTCTTGCTCATGTTTAACTGAACTGCCTCCAAGTGATTTTTAAGTATTAAGGTGAACACAGCCGTCCTTTTTCAAGGATATTTTGGTCAACTGTTGTAAAGCAAAAATGCAAATCACTTTTTAAAAAGCCTGATGTGAAATTAAAAAGTACAAGTAAAAAATTACCCAAGTCTTAAGCTCACAAAGAGACAAACTAAATCAAAGAAAAGATATTTAAAATTCTTGACAGCAGGTTCAAATGATCTGTGGTACAAACTCCCCTATGCACATCTTTCTTAGATTCCATCAGCTCTTGTTTTTCTCTCGACCATAAACCACCATTTATCTAGAATGCAATCAAGCAGAATGTTAAAATAAGCAGGGTGATGTTTTTCCTATGCCCTCTGTTCTATTAATATACAGGTGTTTATTGAATACCTACAATGTTCCTATCACTGTGTTGGAAACAGTGGTCATATAAAAGGTACAGTTGTGGCTTTATGAGAGACAGCTAATGAGCAAACTTCCAGAAATGCCATCCATAAAGCAATCCTGATCACTCTGATCTCCATCTGCTCATGTAGGACTACCAGGCCAGGCACTAACAGCTGAGCTCCTAACTGTGCCTGAAAAGCACAGTGAAACCCAGAAACATCAGAGAAGCCCAGGCTTCTGCCATATTCTCCTTAGTTTCAGCTGAATTTCTAGTTTTTGTATCTTCTTAAATGTGAGTAATAATTTACATGTTCTGTTAATAAAACTCATTTCTATTCACTATAAGTAAATGAAGACTTAATTTCTTTTTATCTAGTACAAAGCCTAGAATAGAACTTATAAGGTCAACAAATAATTGCTAAATGGTTCAGATCATTTTCAAGACTCGAGATGCATGCTATTCCACACAAGTCCCACAGTGACAGGTTTCAAGTGAAAGTTTAATTTTGCTTCTTGGTACCATAAATTCTATTTTTAAATGGAAATTATTCCAGGTAAAGAAGATCCTGATTAGAAAACATAACTTTACTCTAGGATGAAGAGCCTTGTAATCTTCCATAGAGCTTATCCAAGCATCCCTCTCTCCACCCTCTTCACAGGCATCCCTCTCTCCACCATCTTCACAGACATCCCTCTCTCCATCATCTTCACATGCATCCCTCTCTCCACCCTCTTCACAGGCATCCCTCTCTCCATCATCTTCACAGACATCCCTCTTTCCATCTTCACAGGCATCCCTCTCTCCATCATTTTCACACGCATCCCTCTCTCCATCATCTCCACAGGCATCCCTCTCTCCATCATCTTCACACGCATCCCTCTCTACACCATTTCCACAGGCATCCCTCTCTCCATCATCTCCACAGGCATCCCTCTCTCCATCATCTCCACAGGCATCCCTCTCTCCATCATCTTCACAGGCATCCCTCTCTCCATCATCTTCACAGACATCCCTCTTTCCATCTTCACAGGCATCCCTCTCTCCATCATTTTCACACGCATCCCTCTCTCCATCATCTTCACACGCATCCCTCTCTCCATCATCTTCACAGACATCCCTCTTTCCATCTTCACAGGCATCCCTCTCTCTATCATCTTCACACGCATCCCTCTCTCCACCATCTCCACAGGCATCCCTCTCTCCATCATCTTCACAGGTATCCCTCTCTCCATCATCTTCACAGACATCCTTCTTTCCATTTTCACAGGCATCCCTCTCTCCATCATTTTCACACGCATCCCTCTCTCCATCATCTCCACAGGCATCTCTCTCTCCATCATCTCCACAGGCATCCCTCTCTCCATCATCTCCACAGGCATCCCTCTCTCCATCATCTTCACAGACATCCCTCTTTCCATCTTCACAGGCATCCCTCTCTCCATCATCTTCACACGCATCCCTCTCTCCACCATTTCCACAGGCATCCCTCTCTCCATCATCTCCACAGGCATCTCTCCCTCCATCATCTCCACAGGCATCCCTCTCTCCACCATCTTCACAGGCATCCCTCTCTCCATCATCTTCACAGACATCCCTCTTTCCATCTTCACATGCATCCCTCTCTCCACCATCTCCACAGGCATTCCTCTCTCCATCATCTTCACAGGCATCCCTCTCTTCATCATCTCCACAGGCATCCCTCTCTAGATCATCTCCACAGGCATCCCTCTCTCCATCATCTTCACAGACATCCTTCTTTCCATTTTCACAGGCATCCCTCTCTCCATCATCTTCACATGCATCCCTCCCTCCATCATCTCCACAGGCATCCCTCTCTCCATCATCTCCACAGGCATCCCTCTCTCCACCATCTTCACACGCATCCCTCTCTCCACCATCTTCACAGACATCCCTCTCTCCACCATCTCCACAGGCATCCCTCTCTCCATCATCTTCACAGTCATCCCTCTATCCATCATCTTCACAGACATCCCTCTTTCCATCTTCACAGGCATCCCTCTCTCCATCATCTCCACAGGCATCTCTCTCTCCATCATCTCCACAGGCATCCCTCTCTCCATCATCTTCACAGGCCCCATGCTTGTGGAAGTAAGAAAAGCCAATGCTCCCCTTCCAAATTACTGTGTGTCTGTTTCTAATTCTCAACTAGACTACCAATACTTGTGACACAGGGGAAATTCAATATGTATAAGATTTGGATTTTACCTAAGGTCATCAAAAATTATTAGCTACATAAAATCGTCTGTGTTAATTCCCCATTTTACAGTATCTCAGAAATTTCTGGAGAATAAAAGATGCTATTCATCAGATGCTGACAAATAAAATTTGTTAAAAATCTATCTTGCTTCAAATAGTAAAAGGGAAATGAAAATACTTTAAAAGTACAAAACCATACACATCCATATTTGGTTTCTAGATAACTAAAATATGCTTATAACTTCTCAAAAACAATGTTTTTTATTGGTAAGAATGTTCATCTTCATTACTTCTTTTTTTATTTATTAACAAATTACCCAGCTATTGGAGCAATAAGGTAACCATGAAAAAACAAAAACAAAAAAAACTAGAGTCCTACTTCTCGTGGTTCATCAAAATAAATGCTAAATGAACTAAATGCTTATATATTTAAAATATGAGACTATAAAATTACAAAAGGAAATACATGTAAACATTTAAATGTTCTTAAAGTAGGGTAAGACTTCCTGAGCTTTACATTAAAATTAAATGCATAAGCAAAAATGCTTAAAATCAAATATTAAATTTCTAGATTTATAATTCCAGCAATATGGCATATTCCAAAAAATCCTTCTGTACATAATATATGAAATTTTCACCATAAAGCCTTAAACAAACTTTAGAAACGTATCTTAGATAGCAAGAAAATAAAAGGACCCTTCAGAAATGAAATTCACTTAAAAGTTAGATTCTAGAAAAATTAATCAAGCTTGAAAATGTACAGTTGCTAAAATGTTACATGTTGAACACATTGATTTCTGGAACTTCAGGTATTTCTCTATTAATGTGGAATAAGATCAACAGAAATTAATGCTGTCATGTGCCTTAAAGCTGAAATCTTGAATGGAGATAATCCAGTGACCAAAGTGAGTTTAATAAACAAATAAAAAGAAATAAACCTCGAATCCACAAATACACTGGATCATATAAAGGGGAAAATGTCATGGGGTGATGTTCATTTGTGTTTGATAACAGAACTCCAATTATCATATGCCTAAAAAGCATAAAAGATTAAAATAGACTAGAATTGTGCTTGATTTTGTTGTACTGAACTTATTTCATGGAAGAGCAATGAAGCCCTTTCTGTAGGAGGCAACTTTATCCTAAGCCCTGTAGATTCTCTTAGACAGAGCTTCAGTAACTGTGTGCTCACAAGAAGTAAATGGTAGTGAACAAGCGTCAGAAATAAAACCAAGCAACTCAAATAGATCCATTACAGTACCTGGGATAACCAGATGCTAAGTTAAAGCATGTAAGTTTGCTGCATTTAAAGAAAAACAATGCAGATAATGAAGAAATAAAAACCTATAAAATGGGCATTCTTTACAATGATAAATTATTACTTCTAGAATGCAAACTATCACAGTTAAGATTAGAAACACAACTTGTCAAGCTAACAAACTAAACAGAATTTGTTGTACCCATTTCTCAAAAGCCCCAGAGACCACCAAGGAGCCAGTTTCCAATGCAAGCACATAAGGGTCCTTTTATTTAGGTTCAATCTGGGCCACCGCACAGCAGATGGAAGAAAATGAGCCTAGGTGTAGAGAGTTTTTATAGGGAAAAACCACAAGCTGGGAATTGGCAACTAGGGATTGGATAGAAGGGATATGGGACAAGGTGATTTTTTGAAACTATTGGTCTAGACTTTGGGCGCAAAGCCACATTTGAAACCAATGGGTTAGACTTTTGGTGGGGAACCACAACCCGCTGAACAGGATTATCTGGGCTGCTCAGCAGGATTATCTAGATATCTTCAAGGGCCATAAACTGCAGACAGAATGTCTACAGGAGGATACTGCTCTGTATCTGTTTGAGTTGTCATGGCACATTCCTGAGGTTCTTCCTGGAACTGAGAACAGCAGGTGGTCTGAGATGGTGGCCCTGTCCCTAAGATGGAGCCTGTAAAGTCAAGTCTAGGCCTTCACAAATTAAAGCTAGAACAAGTAAAACCAACCAGGTGTAAACAACACAGCTGTAAGCAACCAGGTGTAAACAACATGGCAATAAGCAACCAGGTATAAATAACACGGCTGTAAGCAACCAGGTGTAAATAACATGGCTGTAAGTAACCAGGTGTAAACAACATGGGTGTAAACAACCAGGTGTAAATATCATTGGCAACAACAATCAAAGACTGGCGAGTGAAAGAGAGGTCAAGAGGTAGAGAAGAGTGTAAACACACAAATATATCTAAGATTACAGCTAAAAACAGAGAGTGGAAAGATGAAACAGAATCCCTAGACTTAGAGAAGGGAATAAGTCCTGATTCTAATTGCAACAATATCATGAGTGATAAATGAAAGCAGGCACGCTCCTGAAATGAAGAGATCAATGAAAGATCACACGTACAACAAAAGCAGTTCCAAAATACTTTAATAGAACTAGAAAATTCCTGTTACTTAGTCTTTCCTCTGTCTATTTTAGCACACCACTGTGTGGCAATTGTCTTAACAGCAGTATGCTGTACAGGTGCAATAGACAGGACATGCCATCTAGTCTGTGGAAGTACATTCTGTACAATAGCACACTTCTTGGAACACAATCCTGTGGTTAAGTGGCACTGGGGGTGTGGAGACCAGAGGTTGACATTGTGAAGGCCTAGACTGGATTTTACAGGCTCCATCTTAGGAAAAGGACCACCATCTCAGACCACCTGCTGTACTCAGTTCCAGGAAGAACCTCAGGAATGTGCCATGACAACTCAAACAGATACAGAGCAGTATCCTCCTGTAGACATTCTGTCTGCAGTTTATGGCCCTTGAAGATATCTAGATAATCCTGCTGAGCAGCCCAGATAATCCTGTTCAGCGGGTTGTGGTTCCCCACCAAAAGTCTAACCCATTGGTTTCAAATGTGGCTTTGCGCCCAAAGTCTAGACCAATAGTTTCAAAAAATCACCTTGTCCCATATCCCTTCTATCCAATCCCTAGTTGCCAATTCCCAGCTTGTGATTTTTCCCTATAAAAACTCTCTACACCTGGGCTCATGGCCGCTGCCACATTTCCTCCATCTGCTGTGCGGTGGCCCAGATTGAACCTGAATAAAAGGACCCTTATGTGCTTGCATTGGAAACTGGCTCCTTGGTGGTCTCTGGAGGTTTCTTGAAATGGGTACAACATTAGGTGACCTTCTCAATTGGTCTCCACCTTGATTTTTGAGATAAGTTCTCTCACTGAACCTGATCAGAATGTTCTAGATTCATCACTGTTAAGTATTAAGCACTTAATTATTTCAAAATAAAAAAGTGTTATATCTAGTAGACAAGGAATTTACATTTTTAAAAATTTACAAATAGATTAAGTAGAAAAGTGTGCCAAACATTAAAAATACAACAATCTATTCAAGATTATGGATGCTCAAGTGAAAATATGAAAAATTTAAGCTCCTTAGTCATGAAGACAATATAAATGAGAACAGCATGTGACACTGTTTCATTTGTAAGAATGTCGACAATCAAATACATATTGAGAGAGGAGTTATCTTTCATAAATACACACATTTACATATACACTCATGTATATAGCATTTTAAGTCTAGATTCCACATATGAGAGAACGCATGTACTATTTGTCTTTCTAGCATATTACATTTAACATAATGATCTCTGTCCATTATATTTCTATCTACTTCTATCCATTTTCCTGCACATGTCATAATTTTATTTTTCTTTACTGCTGCCTGAAGTCCCTTTGAGTATATAAACCACATCGTTTTTAACTCCAAGCTGTTTCCACTTCCTGGCAATTGTGAACAGTGCAGTAATAAACATAGATGTGAAAATCTCTGTGGTGTTTTGAATTCTCTGGGTACATACCCAAGAGTGGTGTAGCCAAGAAGAATTATTTGTTAATGTACATTTTTCTTTGAACTATTTGGCAACACATATCAGAAACCCTAATCAGTACTAGTAACCTAGAACTTGTGTTTCTAGAAATTTGTTCTAATTTGATAATGTATGAAGAGTCTTGTTTGAAAACTGTTTATAAGGAATGGTCAGATATCTAAGTGTTAAAAGCATCAGCTGCTCTCCCAGAGGACCTCGGTTCTACTCTAAGCACCCACATGGCAGCTCACAACTGTCTGTAGCTCCAGTTCCACAGGATCTGATGCCCTATCTTCTGGTCTCCAAGAATGCTGCATGCACATGGTACACAGACACATATGCAGGCAAGACACCCACACACATCAAAATAAATAAATAACTTTATTTATTTAAGAAACTGTCTATAACAATATAAAGTTAGAAACAAATGACCAATAATTTAGGACCAGAAAAATAAATTATTGAAATATATATACAAACATTAAATGACAACATACAAACCTAATCATGCAAAGGAAAAGTGTTGATAATAATGTTAAAAGGGAAAGAAAATCAATTGGACTACAAGTAGGCATACTATGACTATAGTACATGTATAATTAAAAAGATGATAAAGAATATTCAATAAAATGTAGGCACTAGTTGTCTTTAGATAGTTCATTTTGAAATGATTTTAGCATATCTTTTGGCTTGTCATCATTTTCTACACTATTTATGTATAATGAATAATTTTAAAAGAAAAAATCTTTAAATATAGTCCTTAAAATATAACATTATATATAAACCAAATCAGATAATACTGCTTTCAGTACCCTCATATTTTACTTTTGTGGAAAATTTGGCACTTTTCAATGGCAAGTGCTGAAGTCTCAAGGACTATGGAGTGTGAAGTCAAACTCAAGAGCTTTAAACCACAGCAGATGAGGAAGGTCACCAGTGAAATGGTTTATAGATACCCTATGGAAATGTAGCCATAGCTTTAATATAAAAAATTGACAAAGTCATAAAAATAAAAACTTGCTGTCACTGAACTCTTAATAAATTTTTCTTAATTTGTCCATTGTTTTTTCTGATTTTCTCCTGATCGTAAGTTTTAAATATGAGCATCTTGCCTGGATGAGGAACTTTGAAAGCTATAAATTGTTTATACATTGTGCTTCCACTATGGGCATTTGAACTATCCCCTGACAATACACAGTTAATAATGTAATGAGGCGAAAGGAACCCAAGAGGCCAGGGAGATTAGTCACAGAACTCAGGGCCTTTCACCACTCATTCATTGTTTGGAACTTAGCCTAGATCAACAATGACTAAGAATCATAACCTACACTTCATTCCCAGCAGTTGTATGATCCCTCTGCCTGGAGAAAAGTGTTCAATCTAAAGAGCTGCCTGCTAAGCAGGCACTACAAGAGCCCTTGGTGCCACAGAAATGAAATCCCAACCCTGACTTTCCCTTCCCTAAGCAACTATGCACGTATGAAAAGAAGAAACAATGAAGTGAGGGTGTAGGAAGGCAGATTTCCAATATACATCCTATCATTCAGCTCCAAGCTTTCACTTTCACTAAACATAGTAAACCATGTTGTAATTACAAAGAAAACTTGATTAGTCCAAAGATGTCTCGTGTCATTTTAAATTTGATGCACTACTGAGAAAAGTTCAAGCATTCTATTCTACCTAAAGAACAGCTTAAACCCCCAGAGTGTAGCCCCTAGTCAGCATCTCCCTTCTCATACATTTTACATTTTCAGAGCAAAACATTTTCCAGCACTCAGGAGGCAGAGCCAGGCAGATCTCTGTGAGTTCGAGGCCAGCCTGGTCTCCAAAGTGAGTTCCAGGAAAGGCGAAAAGCTACACAGAGAAACCCTGTCTCGAAAAACCAAAAAAAAGAAAAAGAAAAAAAAGTTGTATTAGAAAATAATGAACAATTATGATGCAGCTTACTGACAAACATTCCCTAGAATTCTTTAATCATTCGTTATAGTTCTTCATAGCAAAGACCCAGTGAGCTGTGTCTGACTCCACCTGGCTTTCATTCAGAGACTAAATTTATGAGGCAAGGCCTGGTCTTTCCTAGAGATACCACCACTTTGAATGGTGATTGAATAAATGCTAAGTATGCATGGCAAGGATCCCAAAATCTGACAAATTGAGAAGATTACTTGTAGAAATTTAAATTCCAGTTGAGAGCAGCATCCCATAGTTCCCAAGGCCCATCACTAACTGGTATTTATTTATGACTCAATAAGATGAAATTAATGTGTAGGAGCCTAGGGGCAGGGGTGAGAGGTTACCAGGAGGATAAATCTGTCAGCCATTTGGGTAAATGCAACATTCAGAAGCAGTATTTTCAGCTACAATTTGATAAATTTCTAGCAGGGAAACATTTGTGTGTGTGATTTATGAAATGAAGAAGTCTAAAAAAGGACCACAGGAGTGACACAAAACAAGGGCCCTTGAAAATTCACTTATTTCAAACCCCTTCCCACCAAACTCCTCAGGGAACATTGTATGACCAGAGAAAACGGAAAGAAAGACAAACTCACTGATACTTAAAGGGAGATGCTCCCAGAATGATCCAATTCTGTGTGACCCCGGGTGGCGGCCTGCTATTTTTTCCTCGATCAGAGCTCAGACTTGAAAAACAAACTAAGCTTAGGATGCCAGGCGCTCTTTAAAAATAAAATATTGCAGGGGGATGTGAGAGGGTGGTTAACAGTCTGGAAAAACCCTATAATGAACAACTAAGCCCTCTCCAGGCTTCTAGAAGGAATAGCCACAGAAGGATTCAATTAAAAATATTGTAGGTTCTATAGAATAACACAGTTACTTGGAGTAGCATAAATGCTTTCACCATTGAGAAGTTTAAAAAATGAATTATTCAGCTACTAGAGAAACAGTTTTCTGCTTGGGCTACTTGAGACACAAGCCCTGTGAACACTGAGGATTTAAGTGGCCGAGTACATCTTAGATGTGTGTATGGCCTTGGGTTTCTGGATCACATTAAGTAAAAACTGTTCAAGGGGTCTAATGAATATTTTGAGTTTCTTTTTTCTCTGTGGCCATAATTGTTTTAAATCCATCCCTTTCCTCTTATGTTCTCTGAAAAACAACAATAACAACAACAAAAATTAAACACCTTAAGCTTGACTCTTTCCCTCTCAAAAAGACACTTTCTTGACAACTCACAAGATTATGATTTACAATAACCTGAGTGACTTGTTATTCTTTCAGTGAAAAACTATAAAATGCTGGAAACAAAAAACAACATCATCTAAAATACAGCAAAATCATAAGTCAACCTTATCATATGCCAATATCTCCTTCCAAAAATAAAAATAAAACAAACAAAAAAACTGCAAGCTTTTTCCAGTCAGTCATGGATAAACCAGCACAACTTTGACAGTGTTCAAGACCTGAGCCATTTGACTTTGGACCTGTTGGAGAGTTAAGTTGGTTCAGGTATGTAACAGACCCTGACTATCGTATCTGTCACTGGCCACCTGAACAAGATACAGCAGAATTAAAAGCCTCCCTGAACAGGCAGGATCGGGGCCATCTCAGTTCTGAAGGCCCAGGCTTCCCAGTCAGTGCTCTGGACATATAGAGCATGGGTTCCTACTGCAAAGCATGGCCCTGATGAAAGGCAGCCTAGCTGAAAGCTCACCTGGAAGGATGTGGGCTCTTACCAAGTAAAAGCCACAACTGTGGCAAAGCAACTCACTTGTATGGATGTCTTGCTTTCTGGTTTCTGAGGATGTTCTCTACTGATTGGCACCTGTTGACAGTTTACTGATGCTTCTTCCTCTGAAGTTTACTTCTGCATTCTTAGCTTCAAAGCACACATTTTAAATCACACACTGAAGTTCTTTAGGAGTTACCCTAACGAGAAACTACAGGTAACTCCAGATTTTTGTGACTTCTGCAGCATGGACCCCAAATAGTGACTCTAGGTCATTATCCTCCTTTGTCATGTAATTATAAAAAAGTAAAAATTAGCATGTAACAAGAAATTAACCCAAACCATTGCATATCATGGTAAACCTATCATCTGTTGTTACAATAAATCTCTAATTCCACACTAATTCTGTATACTGATGGCAGATGAATTTGGAATCTTTTGTAGACAAATAACTTCTTACCAACAACTAATCACTCTAGTCCAGTGATTTTCTTTTTAACTATGTCTTATTTTTTAAGATTTTAATATAATTACATCATTTTCTTCTTCCCTTTCCTCTGATCCAGACCCCACATACTTTTCCTTATTGTTTCAAATTTAGGGCTTCTTTTTTCAATGTTATTATATACATACATAGAAGTACACTTACATATATGCATACAGACATACACAAATACATACACTCATACATAAATACACACACATATATACATGCATGCAAACACATATATATGCAAATGCATGCATACATACATACACAACACACAATCCTAAATGCATAAACACAACTTGCTCAGTCCGTATAATCTTACTTGTATGGTATTATATAACCAGTTGGTGTGCTCTTCCCTGTGGAAGACTATTTGTCCCAATCTCAGCATTTCTTAGTTGCTTATAATTCTATATATAGAGTTGAGGCCTCATGGGCTCCCCCACCCACCCATCCACATCCACGTTTGCATGTCTATTATTGTTATCTTTGTTCAGCTCATGTTTAAGCAGTCATGTTGGTGAGATTTTATGGGCATAGCTTCTGCCAATACTAATAAACACAATCCCATGGCAAACTGTCTGATCCTCTGGCTCTTACACCTTTCCAACCCTCTTCTGCAATGGTCCCTGAGCCTTAGGTGAAGTGTAGAGACCCACAGAGGTTTCCTAGTGAGAACTTACTCAAGGTCCCAGAATCTGAGCTTGCTTTACCCAGCAGGACTGCATAATGGGATGATTTAACCACGGGCATGTTTACCAGGTGTTTGGAAGGGTCTATACTTGACTGCGCTTTGATCTAGGCAAGCAGGAGGTCTCTTGCCCCAACCCTTGGCATTGTTATAAAAAGCCCTTTTAAATAAACTGAAAAGGCCACTGGACCTTTCAAAGGTCCAGGTCCTCCCAAAGCTATCCTGTGTTTCTGTCTTTCTTCTCATCAACTAGATCTCTCTTTCTACCTAATATTTTCTTATCCCTTGCTCCTTCTCATAGGAACCCTTGAAAAGGTAGAAGTTGGCCTCCCACAGATGGCACCATAACTTGGAATATGGGTGCAGAGGAAATAAGTAAGAGAGAGTAGGGGACACCGTGGAAGTAGTTGGACATGTCTGGTTATAAATTAAAGGTTAGTTGGTTGTACTCTATTCTTCAGATGTAAAATTGTAAATATAAAACAAAGTTAGGCTGCAACAAGTATCTGTCTTTGTCTCTATGTCTATGTTTCTCTGTTTCTCTTTCTCTAAAGTTGTAAAAACATTTGATGAAGTTTAGTTTGAGAAGTGTAGGGTTAGGTATATTAGAATAGAATAAGCTTTAGGTCTAGGGGTATGGTGAAGGTTTAATAAGAAAGTCACTTAGGATAAGAGTAGTTTTCCCCATGAGTATGAGCAGAACCTGGGACACACAAAGCAGTGTCCAGGATCTAGCAGCCACTGTGAATTTAGCAGTCCAAGTGGCTTCAGAAGCTTCAGAAAGCAGCAGCAGTAGAGCATAAGCAGCTGCCCCAGCCAGGTGTCGGCGGCTGAGACTCTCAGGGCATCATTGCAGAGACAGCAGATGCTGGGAAAGCAGAATGAGTATCAAGGTCTGCAAGCTTTCTGCTGAAAAGAAGCCAAAGTGAGGAGCCAAGCAGAGATGCAGTGCTGCAAGAGAGGCATACAGCAGGCAGCAGCAGTGGCTTGGAATGCAGCAGAGACAGTGGACCCTGGAGGTGAGAGCCCAGCAGAGACACCACAGGAGAGGAAGCAGCTGGACAGGAAGCTGAGACATGCCCCTGTGTGGAATGGCAGCGAGAAATGCTGAGGTGATGGATGTAGAGCCATGCTTCAGGCTGAACAGCATGGACGCTGGAACCTAGAGTAGCCTGAGCTCCCAGTGTCAGAATGAGGCAAAGCCATACAGCTACCCTGGGAGCTGTGTTCAGCCATGCAAGCAGGGCAGCATGCAGAGGAGAGGCCCCCAGCAAAGCACGTAACAGAGCCAGGTGAAGCAGCTGTCACAGGCTGCAACTGGATTTCCTCCTAGCTGGGTTTCCTCCTGGACCCAGAAGGGCTGCTTGAGAACCACAGCTCAAAGCAGCAGGGCAGCATTCAGCTGTACAGCATGAGACATAAGATAGCCCTCAGGATGCTAGGATCTTTAGGCAGGCAGGCCCGAAGACAGGAAGCACAGAAAGACTAGAACTATGGGAGCTGAATGGGAGGAGCCAGGAGCCAAAAACCATGCAGTTTCTGTTTAATGGCTGTAAGAAGGTCTCTTTTGAAGAGAATTCTGCACCAGCCAGCTATTGTGGTATTAATTGTGGAGCTAATAGCTTTTGCCTTGGAGAAAATTGCCTAAGGGAAGGCTATAGACTGTAAAGCACAGCTGTAGTGGAGAGCAAAAGTTTCAGAGATGCTTGGTTGAACTGCAAAAAGGTTTTGGCCATGAATTTCTTTGTATTTGGAACTTTAAAACTGGTATCAGAAAGGTTTCAGTGGAACTTTAAGACTGGTATCAGAACTGTCTTTTTGAACCTTTCAGACTAAAATGGAATGAACAGGAGTGGTTCAATTGCAATGGGACAGTTTTGACTTTACTTACGCATATAGACTCTATCAACTGTGACTTATAAGTTGTTTTGTGTGTGCACGTATGCTTTATTAACTGTGGTGATTCACAAACTGTTGTGTAGAAATGGAACTGTTATGTAGGAATGAATGGAACTGGTTTTGTGTAGAAATGGAGAAATTTGTTTTTTCTACCCAGGCTCAAGATGCAGTTTGAAAATTATAAAGAAAAGCAGGATTTAATATTCTTCAGTCTCTTTAATTTAAAAAAAAATTTCTTGTCCCTTGAGTGGATTAATGTTAGCCTGTGTTGGTATACCTTATGTTTTGCATAGTTCTATTAAGAGATTGCTTTAAAGTGTAAAGAGTTCTACTAAGAAATTGCTTTTGAATGTTTGCTAAAGTTTGTAAAGTACAAATAGTCCTTTTGAAAGTTTGCTTTTGGATGTGAGTTTGTAAGAATTTTAAATATGTATAGTAATATTCATGCTAGAATTATGTTAACCTGTTGATATTGATGAACCATGGTTTGATGAAACTAAGGGAGTCTTTAGGTTTGATCTGGTTGCATCTTACTGACTTATTTGATGCAGTTGCATCAAGAGTTTATTGATTTAAAAAAGGGTTTAGTGCAGCTGAGGTTGCTATAAATATCACACTCATTTAAAAAGGACATTCCATCTTAATCATCCTCTACTCCTTTACTGGGAGATGTGGCAGCCCTAGGGAGCAGGAGTATTGCTGTAGCTATTCCAGCTACTTGCAAGCTCTTAGGGGGGGAACTGATTCAAAGCTGCATAGGGTTAAGCTCTGTACTTTCCCCTGCCAGAGGCTGGTAGTCAGAGATGGGTAAGTCCTTCTTGCTAGCTGCCAACCTAAGACAGAGTACACTTGATGGAAAGTTTATCTCCATGACAAGTAAGGCTGATTAATGTAGAAGAAGATGACCTAAGACAGGCACAGTCTATCTGAAAGGTCTGAGGGGCCCTTTAAAATATTAAGAAGTGGGAGTTGTAGAGACCCACAGAGGTTTCCTAGTAAGAATTTTGTAGCTGGAACAT
The DNA here is from genome assembly GCF_949786415.1 of Peromyscus eremicus. NCBI lineage: Eukaryota > Metazoa > Chordata > Mammalia > Rodentia > Cricetidae > Peromyscus > Peromyscus eremicus. The sequence continues at coordinate 2,789,512 of NC_081426.1, read as the reverse complement.
TTCCTGTGTCCCAGCCAGCCGGTGGTCAGGGCAAACCTCTCCTACTCACGTCCCCCAAGTAAACATACAGAAGCTTATATTAATTATAACTGCATGGCCATGGCTCAAGCCTTTTGCTAGCTAGCTTTTATATCTTAAATTAGCCCACAACTATTAATCTATGTATCACCACATGTTCTGTGGCTTTACCTGTGTCCCATTACATGCTGCTCTCTGGATGGTGGGCTGGCATCTCCCCCCACCTTCTTCCTGTCTCTCCCTTTGAATTTTGCACCTGCCTCTAAGCTGCCTTGACATAGGCCAAACGGCTTTATTTATCAACCAATCAGAGAAACACATATTTGCAGCATACAGAAAGACATTCCCCCATTAGAACTTACTCAGGGTCTGAGAATCTGAGCTTGCTTTACCCACCATGGCTGCATAAGTAGATGATTTGACCACAGACATGTTTACCAGGTATTTGAAAGAGTCTATAATTGGTTGTACATTATTGCTTTGCTCTAGCAAGGGGGAGGTCTTTTTGCCCCACCCCTTGATATTGTTATAGAAAGCCCTTTTGAATAAAGGAAAAGGTCATTGAGTATTGACCCAGGTCCTCCCAAAGCTATCCTGTGTTTCTGTCTTTTTTCTCTTTACTATCTTTCTGTCTAACATTTTCTTATCCCTCTCTCCTCCTCATAGGAACCCTTGAGAAGGTGGGAGTTGGCCTCCCACAGTGAAGGAGTTGTTTTGCAAGTGTATCTGTTGGGACCGGGCTCCACAACTCTGCATTTTGATTGGTCATTTTCTGCAATGGTCTCCATCTATTGTAAAAGTTTCTTCTTTGATAGGAGGTGAGAACTACACTTATCTGTGGGTATAAGGACAAATATTTAGAGTGTAGTTAGGGTTGATGCTGGTTTAGCAAAGTGGCTGTTGTAAGTTCTTCTCCAAGATCCATGATTTCATTAGCCATGTATTTCTAGTACCAGAATATGATTTTCCTCTTGAGTAGGTATTAAGTCCAATTAGAGAGCTACTGCAACTGCCAAAGCATTTGTGTGTTTATTGCATCCTTGGTGTTATCATGCCGTGGTGTTAGTTTTGTGGTTTATAGGCACCATAGCTAGGGAGGCTCACTGGTTTCTTTCCTCCTTCAGAAGCTTTCATGGCACCTTCTGGTACTAGGAACCGCCATGGAAGCTAGTCCTCAATGAGGAGGCTTTCAGATCAGTTCTTTAGGCCCTGCATCTGAAGTGCATGGTGTCTTCATCAATAGAAAGACCTTACCTTCCACCTCTGGGGACCAACCAAAGGCAATGGCAATGGCCTGTAATGTTTGGGGAGGCTTTTGAACAATCATGACCGACAGCTCAAAAGAGCTTCTCATGCCTCCTGTTGGGGTTTTTACTAGATGGTCTCTGGCTCTTAGAGGGAGCATTGTCCGCCCAGATGGGAAAACTGGATTTAAAGTATATATGTATATTTATACAGAGAATTCTGTGTGTTACGGGGTTGGTTTTGTTTTTTTTTTTGATAGTTAATATTGTGATTCCTTATGATCTTTCAAACTATTATGTTACCCTCCTGTTTTCTCCTTCTGTGTTTATCTCCCTAATTAGAGCCCCCTTCCCCACCATTTTTAGACTAGTCCGTTGTTTTTTATTGGCTTTTCAGCCTGTGGTAGTCAGACTTCTGACCCAATACAAACAATGTTCTCTTCAAAGAGAAAAATTACTTTTGTTTCCAAATCCAGTCTATATTTTTCAGTTAAAATGAATCTATCCAATTCCCACTTGGCCCAGATTGACTATTTTGATAAGTAAAGGTCTTCATGACTCAACCCTAATTTATTTTTCCAATCTTAATTCCTTGTTTTTCTCCTAATGATCTGGATTCTCTTTGTGATGAGCTGTATGTGGCTTCCCTGAAGGCTCTCTGAGTCTGTGCAAAGCCATGGCTAACGCTCTATTCAGAGCTGAAGCAGGTACCTCATAACCTCCCTGTACTGGTGACTGCCTCTTCCTACAAGTCTCTGCCACATGACATGAAGTTAGAACTAACTGCTTAGATAGATATATGAGCCTTCAGACTACAATATTCTTACAGTGTTTCATCCAGTGCTATCTGTAAAAGAGCTGAGGATCCAGAAGAAATTCTTTAAAAACACATAAATGACAGTCATTGATAATTTTGTATAGATGCTTAAGTTTTATTTTCTATTCATAAAGCCCAATTACAACATTCATATGTACTTAATAATTTTAAATAAAATATATTAGCCACCTCATAATCACCTAATTAAATCTAATTACCCAGTCAAACACTGGCATATCTGTATAGTGGTAAAATCAATAATTTAGTCTATGTTACCACTCATAAATAATTTGATTATTAGGTTTTATTTTTCACAGAATTTATTGACTTAATGGACTACATAAAGACTAGATAGTAGCAAACTTTATAATGATTTTGTAATTTAGGAACACTCTATTTATTAATCAGTTTCAAATATATAAGCAAGAGGTTTCTCCTATAAATGTTATTTCCACAAATTGAGTGCTAGTCCACTTAAATGCATTATTATTAATAAATAATATCCAAATACACATTCACTATGATTTGCAAAGAAATTTAGGGTTTAACCATATCTTAAACATTTTATGTATTTTCAAATTTCACCATTTTCCAAATCAATTAGAACCTCAAAATAATAAGACATATTTAGAAATGTTCAGTTTGAGAAGTGTAATTGGAAAGCTAAAACATAAGCAAATGGACTTATAAAAGGAAGTGGCTTACCATTTGTTGCTAACCATTTTTGACAAAGAGACAAGAGAGAGGGAAGTTTTCATGACTGTATTGTCCATGGTGTGTATTCTGAGATTCTTCAGCTAAAGCCACAGCTTCCAACACAAACATGACTATTCAGTTATTCATCCAACACATTCTTGTCAAGAATCACTCTCCATGACAATCAGGACATAGCACTTCTCAGGAGGAACTTAAGACTCAGATGGAATGAATGTGTGATATCAGTTTATCATTACAAACAACAGACAAGCTGGATTTCTTGATTTACCACAATGATATATCCCTTTACTTTATTTTACAAACTGTGTCCCAGGTCTAGATAACTATTATATCTTTCAAATTTGTATTAAGTGTAGGATAAAAAGGGCCAAGGAAAAAACACCCTGCCCCTCACTAGACTGGAGACCTGGGCCAAGGAAAAACACCATGACTCTGACTTGACCTCAGCACCAAAGCTGGAAATCCTACCAATCCCTGAGCTTGCCCCAGAGTCAGACTTCAGAATCCCACCAATCCCTGAGCACAGAATCCTCCAATTTATGAGGTCTTTGAGCACGAAATCACATCAATTTCCTGAGTTTGCCCCAGAATCAGGGTACAAAAATCTACTAATCCCAAAATACCCTGGAAAGCTCCACCCCACCCCAAGAAACCCTATATGAGCACTGTCCCCTGTTCAGTTTGCTGCTGCTTCTCACCCAAGAGGCAGCCATCCTCCTGGATTCTTCCTTCCCAATAAATCTTTTGAGTGAGGTTTGTTGTGTGGTGTGACGTTTTTGCTGGAGTGGAGGCAGTAACAAACTTTTGCCACAGCCAAGCAGAGCAGAGCAGAGCTGTAACAACTTCACTGGGGAAACCCTCCCCTGTGGAGCAGGGCTGTTACACTTGTGTTAGGGAACCCTTTCCCTGGAGCAGAGCTGTAAGCTGCTATGCTTACACTGACTTTGTGGTGTTCCTTGGCTCCCAACTGCCAGGATACCTTTCTACTCAAGCTGCAATGCTTACATTATGTATCTCAAAAGATAATAGTCAGTATTTTAGATCCAATTATATTCGAAGCAATTGATGTCATTAACACTTAAACTTTATCAACTTCTCAATCTCCTTCTATTCCCACTCTCAGCCCTTACTCATTTTTTCCTATGTTTCCTCCAGTTCCTTTGTCAGCTAATTACACCAACATCCAGCTGGTCTCCCCAGAAAGCAAGCTGAGAATCACCTGTGCTTTCTTCTTCCCACCACAGCCATGTCTTGAATATCCTTCCTTAACACCTAACCTTACCTCTATGTTTGATGTTGTCCCTACACAAAAATGTCAAGCTGGCTTCCAGATACCTGGAAAGTCATACCTCCCTCAAAAATTCATTCAGCAATCCTTTTGAGGCAGGCTTGGGACAGACGTAACTGCCATAAAATTCTTCCTAAGATGATCTATTCTGCCCAAACTACTCTGTCTAGCTATGGATAAATAAAAATCCACCTCTCCATTACTGTTTCCTCTGTTGTTATTGAAGGAAACCCCCATCATGACTGTGCTTATAACACTTCAGACTCCTACACCTGAAGTTAGCCTCTCTCTTCAAAACTACTTCCTTTACTCCTATGAGTCCCACACCAAGACATCATTGAACACTGGTACACACTTGTAGTCCTTATGTAAAATATGTCACTTAACCGAATTTTGACTGCCTCCTGGGTGGGGGGAGGGCTTCAAAAAAACAAAAAAGAAAAAATTTACTGCCAAATAATGAAAGCCTCTTTTCCTCCTGTTGTTTTCCTTAATGAGTAAATTTTTCTTCATTCCAAACCTACTGCTCTATTTTTTTTCTTCTCATTGCCAATTTTTCTAATCATTGTTTGAATGGCTGTGGTCATAGCTGACCCCTCTTACTAGCTAATAGGACTCCTTCTTTTGCTCTACATTTTTTGGTACTGCCTCCTTCCATAACTAAGCAGTGTTGCTTCTCCAAAAACTAAACAGATTCAGCCTCAAAGCATCACAAAAATTTTCAGTGGGGGGTCTGGGTTGAGATGAGAGCCCACTTAAGTCCTGTTTACATGGCTAAAACAGCTTCTGCTAGCCTTTCCATCTGCTTCCTAAAGCTTCCTTTGAAGCAACCATGTCATACACAGCTCTCAACATTATTGACACTATCCCATAGCTCAGTCTTTACCATGTAGTCAGGCTTATCATGGCAATAACATCACTCCTCACTATCAATGTTACTGTTCTCATCACTATGACAAAAATTCCTGATCAAGCCAAATAAAGGAAAGAAGCATTTATTTTGGTTCAAACTGTGGTTCAAGGTTACAGTCCATCACAATAAGGAATGAATGTCAGAAGGGTATGTAGTGGTTTAAGGTCACAGTCCATCATGGCAAAGAGAGCATGTTGGAGGGGTATGAATTTTACAGTCCATCACAACAAGGAATGAATGTCAGAAGGGGGAGTCACCAGACAGACAGAGAGGAAGCAGCATGGGCAGTAGAGAGTAAAGGTGATAAAGTCATGGACAAAAAGAGGATTGATAAAAATTAATTTAAGTTTAGAGCTAGTTCAATACAAGCTTAAGCTACTTACCAAGCTTTTGTAATTAATAAGAATTCTCTGTGTGTTTATTTGGGAGCTGGCTGGGGCAGGATAGAAAATTCCACCTAAACCTATCAGATTGATGATCAAAGTTAAATTCCTCTGTAACAAAACTAAAGAGCAGAACTCCTGTCATTGTTAGTATTTCTTGGCTTCTCTCTTCTTCTCACCACAGGCATAGAGGGTTATCTTATCAGTTCCATTTTCTCGCCCCAAGAACTATCCTTAGAGTTCACAAACCAAGTGACTGCCCTAACTGAGGAACTTCCAATAATGCAGGAACAGTTAAATTCACTTCCAGTGATTACTCTTCAAAACCACCAAGTCCTGTATTTACTAGCCATGGCTGAGTGTAACATACTATGTTATACAGAATGCTGCTACTGTGTGAACAAATCTGAACAAGTTAAAAGAGAGCTCAAATGCACTGGGGATCCAGGGAAATGAAGAACAGAAGGAGGGTTTAGCCAACATGACTTTAAAACAAGCACCTGATCATGGTTGTTCTGACTCCTTGCTTTCTGGAACCATTTGTAGCCATCTGTCTGACCCTTGTATTTGGTCTCTACATTTTAAAAATATTTGTCAATTTTATTTTTTCTGGTATCAGCAGTACCATCTCCAGATGATGCCTATGACAGGCTTTCACCCCACTACCCCACAAACAATTGGTAAAGCCCATACATTGCCCCTCTTTGGTTCTGAAAAACTGCCTGTCAATCCCACCAGTTGAGAATAAGACCACTACCACAGTTTAAAGTCAAATTTGAAGCAAACTTTAATTAAATACTGGCCAGGTCCACACTCAGGTTCCCAAGAAATGGCCTTGAGTCATGTTTTGCCAGGGTTTAAGAAGGCCAAACTGTGGTGAGCACACACCCCGGTTACGGGGGAGGAATAATCACTCTTGATTCAGACTTGGTATAACACTCATTTATTCATACAGTAATATTACAAGCAATATTTATCCCATCTTCCAAGTGGAAGTAGGAGTACCTCTCCAGGTGTAGAGGTCCAGACTCGCCACTTCTGTTCCTCTGGATCTCGGGTCAGCCTTTCTGTGGTCAACCTCATCTGCACTGAGGACAGGATCTCACATCTCTGGTGGAGGAGAGTCATCTCATGCGAGGGCCTGATGAGCTCTGTTGGTTGGGTCCGAGGCTTCGTCTTTTAATCCCTTTCTGGGTAGGTGCTAGCCTTATCACTACTTCCACACATAACTTATCACTACTCCATTTGTGGTTTATTTACGTCATTCTATTGCTTATCACTCCTAACCAGGATTGTTCACCCTAGGCCTTACATGTTCCTTACACAAACTCACAATTCATATTTCCCATCAAGTCCAATCAGGGCAAGCATACATCCTGACCTATTTCCTGCCTGCATACCTCCCAGCTACATCCAATCAGGAGCAAGCATACACCCTGATGTGTTTTCTGTCTGTGAATCTCCCACCCACATGTGATCAAGCACATCTGGTGCAGACTTGTTTAAGGAGTGAAAACATGTGGCTTGTTATCTCCCATAAACAACAGCCTCCAGCATTTCAGTAACTATCTGTCCTTGGGCAAGGGGCTTGCAGATCAGAGGCATTTTTGTTTCATGGATCTCTAAGGCATAGTAATTAAAACTTAAAATGTAACTTTGGTTCTCACACTACAAAAGAAGAAACCTGCACTGGCTTCACAAGATGGAGATTCTGCTGTAAGGAACATGGCCTTGGATTGGAGAACTAGAGAAGTCCCTGTCAGGGAATTCCCACAATGCAATCCTGGTCAGATTCTCCTGTCCAGAGTCAAATATCGACCAACCAGGACTACTGCCACTTGTATGACGAGAATTGCATGCTCTGAGCCCTGTCCAAAGGAGGATGAGTCCCAAATGAAAGCTCCACAGCCCATGGTTTTAGAAAGAAGTTCTTTCTGTTACGTTACTACGCACAGCTACTACTTTCTTGTACTTTATCCAATAATATTTACCTTTCTACAAAGGATGAAAGGGGAAGGGCAAAAAGAAAGGTGGGGGAATAAGAGGGAAGGGGGCAAAGAGAAGAGAAGGTGAGGGTAAAGGAGAGGACAGGACAAGGGAAATAAAGTTATTTCTCAACTTCAAGCCTCCACAAGCACACTCACACAAATGTATCTTGGCTCATTAAGCCAAGGCCACCCCAGGGCGGGTGAGGGAGGCACGCCTTGCAGACACAGTGGGTAGCAGTCAAGGGGGCACCACAGAAAGTCACTCACACCACGCAGATGCCACACACACACACACACACACACACACACACACACACGGGAAGTTTTATTGGGAGGAGGAAGAAGGGAAGAGAGGAAAGAAGAAGAGAAAGAGAAAAGGAAAGAAAGGAAGAGAGAATGTGCTCATTACCACATGGAGAAGGAGAGGGGGACCAGGGAAGAGAGGCAGGGGGAGGGGGAGGGGGAGGAGAGGAGAGAAGGGGGAGGAGTTTTTTTCTTAAAGGAGACTCTACATGAAATGATGTGGTCAGGATGCTGGGCAGGTCCCCAAGGGGTGGGTCTGAATGCTAGCATTCCCTGACAGTATCTACACACGAGAACACATGTACAAACATACATGACAGTGACAGTATCTACACACACGAGAACACATGTACAAACATACATGACAGTATCTACACATACATGACAGTATCTACACACAAGAACATACATGAGTATCTACACACGAGAACAGATGTACAAACATACATGACAGTATCTACACATACATGACAGTATCTACACACATGAGAACACATGTACAAACATACATGACAGTATCTACACACATGAGAACACATTACAAACATACATGACAGTATCTACACACATGAGAACACATTACAAACATACATGACAGTATCTACACACGAGAACACATGTACAAACATACATGACAGTATCATACATGACAGTATCTACACACGAGAACATGTACAAACATACATGGCAGAGAGGAGGAAGAAGAAAATCATTTCTAAAAATTGAGATGTTGGATGTCAAGAAACCAGGTCTAGTGAAAACCTTGCCTTACCTGCAGAGTCTCAAGGACTTTCCAGGAATTACGAGGGAACACACAAGAGATAGAAACAAAGTGGCATTTACAGCAGACCTATTGACTCACTTATTAATGAATTAACTAGTTTAGGAAGTGGAGCCTTCACAACCTAATTTTTTCTTAAAGGCCTCGCTTTTTAATAACTTTACATTAGGAATTAAATTCCAAACTGAACTTTAGTGGGGCATCTAAAAGATGTTAAAGGCTAACAGTGTGTATCTGAGTGTGATCAGTTAAATCATGAGCCATTTTATATCACAAATAATTTTAATATAGTCTAAATATTCAATAAAAGGTGAGCATGAAGATGAAGATGACAATATGAAGTGTCTTTACCATTCATTCCACAGATATTGTTGAGTAGCTACCATGTATCTGGATTATTCTTTTGTTCAGAAATACAAAAGTAAGATTTTTAATTTCATCCCTCAAACTGCTATAACACTAGATATTAGTCTGAGCTTGGCCCAGTGTCCAAGGGGCTTGAGAAAGCAGAAACAAGGACATAGCGCCTAAGCACTAATTGCTAGGGAAGACAGACTGACCGAGTGAGTTGTTTGTCCAAAGGGAGTTGAAGCTCAGGTGAAGACACAGTAGAAGAAGCGATGGGGCAGAGACCAAAACAGATCAAAGAATTCATAGTAAAGAGACAGAAAAGCAATGGTGAAGCAAAAGCATTCTCCATAAAGCTTCCTAGAGTATATTCTCAGCTTGGGGTGCTATGAGGATGAAACAGGAGAGGTAGCACCACGCAATGTTTCTGTAAAGGCTAGAAACACACCTCCATCAAGTGCTCCTTGTATGTTGGATAGATAGATGATGCTAACGAAGTCTGACTTTGTCAAATAGACAAGGAAGGCCAGAAATGAAGAGGGAGGACAAGCAGAGCAGGGCCTCACACACCTGTGATCCCAGAACTCAGAAGGGGGCAGCAAAAGGATCTTGAGTTCAAGGCCAACTTGGGTGCTACATAGCAAGACCCAGTCTCAAAATAAATAAATTTGAAATGAGTGTGTGTGTGTGGGGGGGAGACCTTCCACCTAGTCTTTGGCTCTGCCACTAACAAGAAGTGTGAATTTTGACAACTCCTCTAATCTGTAAGCCCCCCAAGGGAATATGAGCAAACGGAGCCTCATTTCCTTCTCTTTCCTTTTTACTATAAAGTGAATTCATCTGTTTTTATGCCTTGAAAGTCCTTTCAGAGCCTGTCGTTCTTCCAACTGAATTGAACAAATTCAATACTGTTTTATAATTCTTCACCCTTTTAAAAATTAACTTTGAAGGAAGCATCTGCTCAAATAGAGATCTTAAAGAGAGAAACTGGAATCCAAGCAGCATCCTGGTCTCTCACCTCCTACATTGAATTAATGAATTTCCTTATTTGCCCCAGTTAATCACCAGTAAAACCCAGACATGCCATTCCTTGGATTTTGTCTGTCAGCACTATACTATAAATTCTAAATGGAAAGTATTTTATTTGGTTTTTTCACATTGTACAATGAGAAAGACGTTAATACTAGTTTATCAAAATAATTTATATTTTAAATCCCTTAAAGAAGAGTGAGAAAATAATAATGTCCATTCTATTTTAGGCTTTGGTCTCAGGAGTTGCATTGATATAGATTATGTCATACTCTAGAGGAAAATCATAAATCATTCTTCCTGATGCTATTGCCCATTTTCACAATTATGGATGTCAATAGACATAAAGTCTTTATGATTTTGTTTGGACCATTATTTCCTAAAGATTAGTTTAAATATTTTCAAACTGATTCTAAGGCCTGATTTAACTATAATCAAGATCAAATTTAGTAATCATTGAAGGGCAGCTGAGACACATCTCTGCTATAGTAAAAATCCATAAAAATGAAGGAAATGTCAATCTTTACAGAATGTTATTATTGCTGTGTGTCTGTATGAGGTGTGCATGGCTCCGCTCTCATGTGGAATCAGCTCTCTCCTCCCACTTCTGTGTGACTTCTGGAAATGGACTCTGGTCATCAGACTTATACAGCACATGCTTCATCCACTGGGCCATCTTACTAGCACCCCATAAGTTATTTAGAAAGCTTTAGTTTGACGATGCAAAGTAGACCACTGAAAATTCTAAAAATCAACAAATTACTATGGGAAGGTTCCAAACTGGCAAAGTGTAATAGCATTGATCTAATTCTTTAAATTGCATATTGAGGGGAACTTAGTCATTTAAAAGGGTTTTTATTTGTAATTTCATGCTCAGTAACAACAGTCATCTTGAAACCCCATCAACCTGGAGGAGGGTTCCAAGAAAGTTAGTTCTGAAAGGGGGAGATTGTAGCTGAAAACAAAACAAAGCTTGCCATCTGCATCCTCTGAGGTCACCTCCCAGTATCTGAGAACTTGTTAGAAAGCAGGCTTCTGCAATGCTTTACATCATATGTTTGTATCTCTCCAAGGAAATTCTAATCACTGGTTCCAATCATTTCTGATTGATTTGACTTTTATTTGTCCAAGATATTCTTTGCTCTATGATGAAATCAAGCCTCTAATAAAATTCCAAATATTTCAGAACAATTTACCAGCTCCAGATGACTGAAAGTTTTCTTATGTCCATCTGGCATTCAGGAAGAGAGTTTCACAGAATAGATTCTGAAGAATGATACATCTGGCAGTCACTAAAACAAAGGACTCACCAATGACATACTTGAAGTCAATTAATCTTGCATAAATGCAAACTTGTCAATATTCTTTAAGGCCCAAGCTTCAATACAACCATCACTTGTTTTAGTGAGTTCATCTTCTAACACAGGGGTTCATGTTTAGAGGACATTTTGAAAATCAATTACATAAACACACATTATCTTCAGTGAACATACTTAAAATTATTGGCAAGCCAAGAATGCTGGCATTACACTGTGACTGGGGAGGTGAAGGCAGTGGGATCAAGAATTCAAGGCCATCCTTTCCGACATAGCAAGTTCAGGACAAGCCTGAGATACATGAGATCATGTCTCAAAAAATATATGTTATATAAACACAATATATGTTTATGGTGTGTGTGTGTGTGTGTGTGTGTGTGTGTGTGTGTGTGTGTGTGTGTGTAGCTTGAGTTTTCCTGCCTGGCCCACAGTCAGGACAAATCTCTCTCACCTGCCAGTCCCAAGCCACTCAAACCGGATCAAGTAAACACAGAGACTTATATTGGTTACAAACTGTATGGCCGTGGCAGGCTTCTTGCTAACTGTTCTTACAGCTCAAATTAATCCATTTCCATTAATCTATACCTTGCCACATGGCTCGTGGCTTACCGGCATCTTTACATGCTGCTTGTCCTCATGGCGGCTGGCAATGTCTCTCTGACTCACCCTTCCACTTCCCAGTTTTATTCTCCTCCTTGTCCCGCCTATACTTCCTGCCTAGCCAACAGCCAATCAGTGTTTTATTGACCAATCAGCAACACATTTGCCATACAGAACATCCCACAGCGTGTGTGTGTGTGTGTGTGTGTGTGTGTGTGTGTGTGTGTGTGTGTGTGATCTGTGTAGCTCTGGCTGGCCCAGATCAGGGCCCTCTTACCTCAGCCTTCTGAGTGCTAGGATTACAGGACTGTGCTTCCACTTTGCTATGTTCCATTTTGTCTTCGGGGTTTTGGGTTATTTTTCCTCTTAAGAAACTAATTAGATCTGCTAAAAGTTCACTTAAATTATTCCTTTCTGTTTGCTTTACACAAACTCCAATTCAATGATGAAAGACAAAACAGAGTGGGAGAATTTTAGCACTGAAAACTACTCACCATCACATTCAAGGGCTTACTTGAATCATAGCAAATATATCAGAAATTCATATGTGTGCTCATCGAGAGAATATTGTCATAGGCAATAATGTTCAATTTATCTATTCAAAAATATTGAGTTTTTTAAGCATCAATATGAAGAGTAAGCAAAGAAAATAAATAATTTGATCAGCATTATTCTTGCAGGTGATCAATTTTTATCAATTCACTAAGAATACTACCATACAATAATACATTCTTTCTGTAGCATAATCAGTTGCTTCATCCAGTTCTGGCTACAATTGTTCCTTCTCCTATACCCATGTAAGAGAACATACTTTTATGAAATGAGAGGGTATCAACATTGCCTGGTTTGGCTACCTGCCATAACTGTCAGATAATTTGATAATTTGTGTCTTGGTCTCTAAGACTCCAGAAATAACCACTGTTGTTCCTTGTTGGACTCCATTAGCTCATACCTCTATGGACTCCTCTTAGAAATAAGACATACTTACAGGACAGATTTGATCCAAACACATGCTTCAAAAATTAGAATCTTAGGGCACACTGACAGTACATAGTTCTCAGTATCCATAAATCTTTGAAACTATGAACTCTTCCCACCAAACAGAGCTTGAAGCCTTTAAAATTCTCAGCTTCTCCTGAGCTCAGAGCAATTTTATCAAGTCGAATTTATTGCATTGTCCAACTGCATTCTGCTCAATCCTGTTCTTCCAGCCTTAAATCCTTATAGTTGATATAGCTGCATTCTCTATAGCTGGCTGCTTCTTTATGACCCTGCTGTACTAAATTCCACTGGTAGAGAGCAGGAGTAATGCAGGGAAGCATTCACAGCAGCACTCCTGACACCAGACTGCCTGACTTTGAACCCCTCACGTTCATGGGCCAAGTTACTTAGTTACCATCTGCCTTTTTTCCTTTTTGCATAAGAGCATAATGCTAAGAATCTATGACTTGAAGTCTGATTATTAGTATCTGGGACAGTGGGCATGTTATATAATATTAGTTACTCCTACTTATTAATTATAGGAAGGTAGTCTATCATATGTTTAATTTTTGAAAAGTTAAATATCCAGAGCCTCAGAATTTTAGAAGAGATTTACAGATGTTGAGGACCCTATTCCAAACACAACTTCATCTTAAGATATTGCTTATAAGAGATCCACACATTCCCATGACCTAGACAGCAAACCACAGCATATCAGTGCCCAAAGCCTGCTGTTTCTAAAATATCCCAGAGAGGAGAGGGGGGATTCAAACAAAACCATGAAAAAAATTTAAACATTAATTTATTTTGTCATGCAGTAAAGGAATAGACCGGTAAGTGATAGGACACCATGGTCAACAACATTAGCAACAGTAACATGAAAGTCCTAAAGGCTTTTCTTTATGGACACTTTTAGTACTCATAAAACATCTGCAATGTAAGAAACATCACCCTGATTGCCTGCCTTTTAACCTATGAGGAAATCGAGGCCTGCAGAGGTTGAGTTCAAAGTTCACATAACTGGGAAAAGCCAGTCAAAACTTGAATACAGCCCTGCAGGCTCTAAGCTTCATGCTCTGTCACCATTGTCTGGGTTATCTTAGGGTGTGTCTGCCGTTTCTCAGCCATTCTATCTGACTGCAGGAGATTTGCTACTATGATTAGCAAAGTCAAGGCACACACTCCCCATTAAGTGGGGGCGGGGGCTGTGGGGGAGAAACCTCATGCAAATCACATAGAAAAGAAATGTTCTACATAAACTATGGTGTCTGGATTCAAAGTTATGAATGATCCAGGCAAAGGATAAAATGGCATAAGGGCTTTTAGGCTACCCAGCCTCAGCTTGCCTGTAGCTTGCAAAGGTAGGCGTTGAGACTGGAGGTCTTGGCATCATAGCTAGAAGAGCTGTCTTCTGGACCAGAGAAGGGGAAAGGTGTTCTGTGCCCTCAGTGCCACTAGCACACAAAAGCAAACCACGACCAAAGCCAGTAAGCCAGCAACTCCGTCATGTCGGCAAACCCAGCAGCTGGTTTTTGACATGTTTGTTGTTTTGGGGCTGGCCCATTTCCCCTTAACTACACTGCTGAGTTTAGGAGTCTTTCTTCTGTGTACACTTAAGGACACTTAATGAACAGACCTCATCAAGGTCTTACACCGTATGCCTTGGTTTCCAAATGAAAGCCAAGAAACTATTCACAGAAGAAAGATGAGGATCAGACAAAAACAGTGTGGCAACTGCAGCCAAGTGCAGATAGTGGATACAGAATGGCTTCCTTTTGAGTCTGGACTGTAACTAAGGAGTAAAGTGATTGCCTAGCATTAATAAAGCCCTGGGTTCATTCCCAGCACCACAAAAAAAAAAAAAAAAAAAAAAAAAAAACCAGCTCTTTCTTTCAGTTCCTATTAGTCCTACATGGGATAACGGTCTACCATGAAACAACACTAATCAAGCAGCTTCACGTCTTCACTGGTCAGAACACTGTCAGGACAGGGAGCAATACCTGAATAAGGTCCTGTTAGGGTGGGGCACCAGATGTTCTGATATCTAAAAACAATTATTTTCTATGTTTGATATTTTTCATGGGTTTCTTGTTCTAGCCTCAAAACAACCTCAAGGGGCCAGTAAGATGACTCAGCTGAGTAAAGGCACTTGCTGCCAAGTCTGACAATCTTGAGTTCAATCCCTGGGGTCCACATGATGAAAGGAAAAAAGTGACTCCCACAAGCTATCCTCTGGCTTCTGCACATGTGGCATGCATGAATGAGCGTTCGAGTGTTTGAGTGCGCGTGCACACACACACACATCATCATCATCATCTTTAAAAACCTTAGGAAATTGAAAGAGACTCTGTCCTTCCATTTGACAAATGCAGTAACATTTTCGAAATGGTAAATTTTTTTTCTCAAAACAGATTTTTGAGTAGAAAAAAGGACAAAATATTAAAAGGTCATAAACTTCATCAAAATTGAAAACATTGACTCTCAAAACATAGTGGTAACACATTGAAAAGACAAGCAGAAAGTGTTCAAATTGTGTCTGACCAAGGACTGGAAAGATGACTGAAAAGCACTTCCAGGACCAATAAGACAAAATCAATACAGAAATCAACAAAAGATTTGGACAAAATATTCAAAAGGAAATTTTACCAAAGGCGAATGAAAAAATGTTGTGTTATAGACATGAGAGAAATGCTATGTGAAACTGCACAGACAGAAGTTAGCCACCAGAAGGAATGAATAGCTTTGCAAATGCAAGCACCAATTGTCAGTAAAGTCACAGAGCAAAGTGAGAATGGAAAATGTTGTAACCATTGCTTATAACGGTAAACATACAATTCTACTCCTTAAGTATTTACCTAAAAGAAAACTGCATACCTACTCAAAAAATTTTCAATGAGTGCCCAAAACAGCTTTATTCATGAACAATCCAAATAGCCATCAAAAAGCCAATAGAAAACTCAAGATATAATCACACAATGGAATGCCACACATCAATGAAAAAAATGAACTTCTGAGTCCTTAACAAGGCTTCATCTCAAAAGCATGCTAAGTGAAGGAAACCAGATCCAAAACAATTGTATGCTTCATGGTTCTAGTCACATGAACTTCTGAGATGAACAGCTGCAGGGGAACAAGGGTGCACACAGAGAGATCAATCAAGAGTTGTAGTAATCCAGATGGAAGATTCTAAATCAGGGCGGCGGCAAAGATGGCGAGAAGCGGTCCAGTTCTGAGTGTATCTCACAGGGAAGGTCAGTGCAGGTTTCTGAGAACCGAATGAAGTATGCTTGCAGCAGAGAAATGAAGGGGACAGATGTGAGCACAAGGAGGGAGGGAATTCCTCTGGATTGAAATGGGGAAGCTGGTGGGTGGAGCAGGCTGCAGGAGTCGATGAGGCCACAATGTGTTCAGTCTGAAATGCCCATCAGATGTCTAAATAAAGGTAGCAAGCCAGCAGCTGGGTGTGCACGAAGATAGCTGGACTAGAGGCAAACAATTGGGAGCCTTTGCCTTGTCGTTCCAAAGAAAAGGCTGAGGAGAGTTTAAACAAGAGAGGTGTTTTTATTTTACAGAAAAGGAGAATCTACTTTTTAAAATAAAAAAAAAAAAACCCAGTTTGGATTCACTGATGACAAGTGGGGTCAGGAGAACTTAGTAGAAACTTATAGCAAAAATCTTTGCTACAATCATCAAAGTCTTGCACACTCAATGTGTTCTGAGGACCATCTCAAACTCCTCTGGTCCTGTCCAGTGCTGGGTGGCTCATCACTACACTGTTACCTAGACGTTGTTGTCTAGACATTGTTGTCTAGGTAATCCTTCTACCCCAAAGACAGAAGAGTGACAACCCCCTGGCAGGGCTCTCTGGTCGGTCTCTGCCGACTCCCTGCTTCCTCAGTTTCTGCAGCCTGCTTCTGGACAAGCGTGCCGGGAGCCCCTCCAAGTCATCAGGTTTCATTACTTCTGAAATTCATTAGTTAACTTGGTTCTTAAAAGGCACATCCACAGCCAAAGGGAACTACTGACTCTAGGGCTAGAGAAGCTATCATAGATCTGTGTGGTATGGCTTGATAAAGTAGGTTAAAAAAAATCTCTCTTCAGATTCCTGAAATTCCACTATTATGAGAGATGGAAGCAAAATGCCCTTTGCTTAACTTAACTTTGGATGAGCAGTATTGGGGAGAAATGAGAAACTGAACATTAGAAAGAAGGGGAGTTGATAGACCAGCAACACCACACACACACACACACACACACACACACACACACACACACACACACACGACAAGGTGAGGGCGGGGGACAGGCATGCATTCAGCAGGCACACATTTAGTTTGCGTGAGGGCCCAATCCCAACACAGAGCACCTAATAGGCCAGGAAATGAACCCATTCATTCTCAACATTCACCATTTGAGGAAGCAGACTCCTCCTCCCGCCAAAAAAAATAAAAAAAATAAAAAAATCTGAAATGAAAAGCTAAGGACCAGCTCTGTGAATAACCTTAATTTACTTTCTCAGGAATCACTTGTTGAGATTTTTTTTAAGCCATTTCTGTAGAACCTAAAAAGCTCTATGGGAGTGATATTTGGGCATCACATCTCAAATTCTTGTGAATCAGGGGACTGAGGGGCCTACCGCAGAGGACAGCTGGGCACCCCCAGACCCCAACGCCTAGAGGCGCGCTTTCCCGCGGGCTCACAGCCTGGGCTGGGCGCTTGCGCCTCCCTCTCTCTCCTCCGCCCTCCTTCGCCCTACTTCTCCTCCCTTTCTCCTCCTCCTGTGGCTGCTGCTGCTGCCAGACCTCGCCATTTCAGACCCACCGGGCTGCCCTCCCCTGCGCACTCCTTCGCTGCCAGGGCAGGAGAGCAGCGTGGCCACCCGCAGGTAGGAGCCCCAAACCCAAGTCGCAGGGTGCGCGCTGCACCCTCGGAGTGTGGTGGGGTGACCCAAGGACTGTCTGAGTCTGTGCAAACCGGTGGAGGAGAGTGGTGGAGGTGAGGGTCTGGGAGTGAAATCTGTCAGCCTATGCCACTACTTGGGTGACATCTGTTAGGATGGGCAGAGTGTGAGCGCTGACCAACCCCGAGAACTTGGCTGGTGACCGTGGTCTTTAGGTTCAGTGACTGATGTGCGAGATTTGAGAGGCACCTGGATTGCGCAGCGGCTGGTTGAAAGCTAAAGCGACTCCAGCTGACAGGAGAATAGTAGCTTACACCTAAGAAAACAGAGCTCAATTCCCTTCAGGCACCAAACCAGGCACCCCAAAACTGGTACCCAGTGCTGCGGTGCAGTCTGATATCCGACCCTAGGCAGCCCAGACCCTGTGCATAGCACATTTTGAGACCTGGGAACGAAGGAACAAGGGATCAGTGGCTTTGAGCTGCTGATCTCCGATGCCCTGAGTTTGGAAACAAAGTGGTGCTCCTAGAGCGCGGGTGGAAATGGAGGTTTAAGAGAGGGTACTGGAGAAGTCGGTCTGTGGTGAGAGATATTCTACCAGGAACTTGGAGTTTGCTCTTCTAGTTTTGTTTGGGTATTTTGGACTTTTTTTTTTAAGGGAAAGAAAGTCTGAGACCACGTGATTCATATTGGTTCGCAGGTATTTTTGCTGAGGGGGTTCGAACTTCACCAGCTAGAGGTGAGCCATGTGGGTACCCTAAGGTTCCAGAGAACAGACAGATGCTCCTGATCCACCCCCGCGGAGGGCCGGGGGTCGCATAGTGGTTTTTGGAATTGTTCATATTCTATAGCCCCTTTTGACTCCCCTTTTTCGGAGCCTGGTGCGTAGGCGCGGCATAAGTACATGCTGAACGTCCTTGGTATGGGATGAATGAAATGAACAAAAGGAGGTTCTGCAGCAGTTTCTCCTCTCAGTAGCTGGGGGCGGGGGTGAGAAAGCAGATTGGAAATGGGGTATCTTGGGTTCTCCACCCTCCCTTTCTCGCTTGTTTCTTCACTGCTAAAGTTTTGATTTTCCAGGCAGCAGACACTAAACATATCTTTGTGTTTCCCCTAGAAAGTCACAATGTTGCAAACACTTTTCCTGACTATGCTGACTCTGGTGCTGGTCAAGTCACAGGACACCGAGGAAACCATCACATACACGGTGAGAAGTGATGGAATTTGAGATGAGTGTATTGAGTGGTAGTCTATGTCACAGACTTTACCTGCCTCTGCCAGGGTAAGCGGGCTGTGCTCTGTGAAGCAAAGTAACTTAAACAACACTTTAATATGACTCAGATTTAGGATTCCTGATAAACTGCCCTGAATCTTTTCAAAGGTGCATTCAGATCACAAGATGAAATGGGGATCAAACCAGAAGGAGTTGTGAAAGACCCAAAATGAGCACTTTAATATTCAGTTCTGTATAAGCTACATGTTTCTATGACACTCAATGAACTGATGGGTTTGAGGAATCTGGAAACCTGGGTACATGCAGATAAAATCAATGCATTCAGAGTAACACTCAAGTCAAATAAGAATGTATTATGTAAGGACACTGTCTCGTCTGTGCCTGTGACCTCTGTCCTTGTGAAGCGATCTTTGCTGAATCCATGGAGGCTCTCTACTCATGTAAAAACTCTGCAGATAGTTTATCAGTCAGTAGGATACAGCACTTGCTAAAGTGGATTTAAAATACACTGCCCTGGTCTTGCAACTTCTATTGGCACTTATGGCATTTCTGCATCAAATTTGGTCAATTAATTAGTTGCATCAGTATAACCAATGTTCAATAACATATTAAAATATTGTCTGACCCCTCCCATGCCCAGTGTGTGAGGAGAGAACAGGCCAGTGATCACCTCAATGTGATGAGGTGCTGTGTCCTGTTTTGTGGTTTCTAACTTAGTGTTGTGAGATGAATGACATGTGTCCTGGGTGAGTATATGAAAAACACATTTTTCTACTTCTTTCCAATTTTTAAAATTAAGTAATCCTACTAAAAAGAATGCAAATGTTTTTAGAATAAAACTCAGAAGTGAGCTAATATCAATTACTAATAACAAACATTATCTCACTTTTGCATTATGTTATCCCTAGAGTATTGTCACCCATTCAGCAGATGTTCCCTTCTGCTGTTCAGATCAACTGTAAATAAAATTGGTTAGTGAAAATACTGTGTTAATTTAACATTAGAATAAAAAAAATGAAAGCATGTGCTGTTTATCTTCAAATGAAAATGTTTTGTTACCAGGCTAAACTTACTACCTTCTCAGTGAGCTATTGTTCATCTAATAAAAGAGTTTGCTCCTTTTTTTCTGAGACTCTGTCCTAGAAATCACTGTGTAGCCTGGTCTGGACTTAAATGCATAATTTTTCCATCTCAGGCTCCTGGGCAGATAGTACTGCTTTTAGGATTGCTTATCTCATACTCCTCCTTTTCAAATCACCTAAATCTTATTTGATTTTAGCAGAAAGCATCTATTGTGGATTAAGCCCTACAGTCTTAGGATTGTTATTATGAAGTCTTCCAGATATGATGCCCTTTTTGTGCTGAGATATAATAAATTAAGTCTATTCTTTTGTAAGATGTGTATGACTAATAACTGGTGGTTAAAATACCAGAAGTGACTAACCATGCTTAACTACCTCAGTGTGAACATATTTTTTGCATCCTAGCAGCCAAATGTGAGGTTTGTGATGCTATCCTACTGATAGTGGAATGGAAGAACAGAAAGGTTATCCACTTGATTTAAGGCTACACAGCCAGCAAGTAGGGGAACTAACTTCAATCTAGGCTTGTTTAATAGTAGAGCCATATTAAATGTGCTAATGTAACATGCTAAATACCTAAAATAAACTGCAAATCTTCCTTATTCATCACACAATTATTCAAATAAGCTACCGTCTTGGCATGCTTTGAAAGATTGTGTCTACAAAACATATAGTCTTATATTTCCCTTTCATATTAGAGATAAAGTTCACTAACCTATTATTGGACAAATATCTTCATAAACAACTCTCGCTATCAAAAGAAATTAAGGCTATTTGTTTACTGAGAGAATTCAGCCTTCTATATCAGGGAAGATACTGTTGAAAACTACAAAACTTCTAAAAATAATATTGTCATGGATTATACAAATCACCAAAGAAATAGAAAGAGCAAAAGTGGTTAATGTCAGTGCTAGTATAAAAGAGAATAGCTTAATACTGGCTCTTGATGGAGGTTCTGAGCTCAGATCATTCTAGAAAAGCCTCTCTTAGCTCCTTGATGGAGGTTCTGATCTCAGATTGTTCTAGGAAAGCTTGTCATAGCTCCTTGATGTAGGTTCTGAGCTCAGATTGTTCTAGGAAGGCCTGGCATAGCCCCTTGATGGAGGTTCTGAGCCCCAATGGTTCTAGGAAGGCCTGGCATAGCCTATTGATGGAGGTTCTGAGCTCAAATTGTTCTACTCAGATTGTTCTAGAAAGGCCTGGCATAGCCACCAAACACTTGGGGGTGATCAGATGAGACAAGTAGAGTGGATGGGGAAGAGGACCTGTGCATAGCTGAGGTCACTTTGAGTTCATAGGTAGGGGTGCAAAACCTGACCGTCATGGCTACTGTGCACAGAATGTAAGCATAGGGAGGCTTGCCTCATTGTGAGGCCAGGAAGTCTTGTGTCAATATGGTAATAATAGAAATGAAAGAGTGGGCAGAGCTTGAAAGAAAACAAGTGGAGACATCAGAGCTGATTCCCCTGGGTCTTACATAGCATGATGGTTGCCCCTTAAACAGTGTTGGAAAAACTAAGACAAATTAGTATAAGGGATAATGTGAGTTGAGTTTTCACCCTAGTAGATTTTAGGTATCACTAAAACAGCTACCTTGAGCTCAGTGTCTCCACCAGCCAGGTACTTCCTAAGCATTTATTTGCACAGTCAATTCTCACTTCTAGTTAATGAATTTGTCTACTTCACTTTTGGAGTCTGCCTTGGAGCATCTTCTTCACTTTGACTTTTTCAGATACCATCTGATCAAACTACTTCCTGAGTTTAAAAAATCTGCAGAGGCTTCTTGTCTTCTCTAGTGGTGTTTCTCAGGGTGTAATCTACAGACAGTCTGCATGGCCATTGTCTGAAGTGCTTGTCAAGATTACAGGCATCCTATTTAGACTGACAGAGTCAGATCCTTGAGAGCTGAAGAGTCTCCTTCAACAAGGACCCCAAATGATTCAGAAGTTTAGTAAAACCTGGGAATCCTGACCTTCACGGTAAAAATCTAGTTCCTCCCTCTCAAGAAGAAGGCTTGCCTTCTTCTGCCTGCCTGCCTTGCTGACCTCAACTCCAACCAGAACTATATGCAACTCTTTTCCTCTTCGATAATTTTATGACTCTGTTCATAATGATCCCTATTCCTAGAATTTCCACAGTTCCCTGGGAGAAAACTTGTCATTCAGTAAGACCTAGTTCACTCTCACCTTCTCTGCAAGGACTTTCCTCCTGTCCCCTTCCACACAAAAGCACCCCTGACATATCATTCCCTACCCACCGTTCCTCTGGCCCGTGAACTGCCAGAGGAAAATGACAAGGTCACCTTGAATTCCAGACCTGGGACAATGCCTGGCTTGGTGGTTGTTCAGTGAATAATGGGAGCTAGGGACAGAACCAAGAGTGAACTCAAAGTCAGAATATCAGGGAAGCTACATACTCAATGATAGGTTTAGAGTTCAGAGTGTGAAGGAGACACCAAGGCAGACTGCCTTTTATTGGTGTAAGAAATGGACTAGAAGAGTTAGGAATGTCGTAGACAGACAGAAGGATGGCAGCATGGCAGAGGCTCTGAGGAGATTTCAGACACTAATGCTATAGACAGACAACAGGTGGAGGCTCTGGGAAGTGCTCAAGATCATGTGGCAGAGTGGGCAAGTCCCTTATACACATACAGGTTTCATCAGGGAGGGCCTGTCATGCATGCAGTTGATGCATACTCCATGGTACACACTTATAGTCAGGCTGGCTCTGATTCATGGGCAGCAGGGGAGGCAGAGAAAGTCTTGCATTTTGCTGAAGGAATGTAATATTGAGGGTAGACTCTTGATGATGGGGGGTTGGCATTTAGCTAATGTGCATCCATCATAAAGGATGTGTCCCTAGTAACCCCTGATTGCTTAGTCTGTTAGCCTAGGGGAATGTACACAGAATGAACTGGGAGGGTAAAAGGAAACATATACAGAGGCAGCAGTTGGTCTGGGTTCTAATATCCCCAGCCTTTTTATTTATATAAAAATAAATAGAGGAATAACTTTATATAGAGGGGGTTGAAATACTGGGCACTATGTTCAATCTGGTTGTCTCCTGCTGACTGGGGAGGACGATCATGGAGTTAGAGAGGTACAGTAGCCCCTGACAGAACTTCTGCCTTTGGACCTGTCCACACTCACTGTCGAAGTGTGGACAACACGGCTGTCTTTGTTAAAAGCACAGTGACACAAGTACAGCTTTCGAAGGAACATGAAAAACATTGTTCCATGAATCACATTGCCAGGAAACTCACTCTTAGAACAGTCAGGAAGGTGTCTCTTAGAAGAGAGAAGTGGTTACCAAAGCTGTGAAGAAAGAAATTCCTGGATCATCTGAATCAATTAGCCAGCCTGAGCTGGTCTGACCTTTGTCCTGTCCTCTATATCTGATGTAACAGAAGTACTCGGTCTCATATTAAAATGTTCAAAAACATAGTACATCTTGAAGAAAAGATACAGTAAGTGAAGGAAAAGGTTGCTCTAGCGCAGTTTAGAAAATGCTGTTTTAAATCTTCAGTTACTCCCAACTGTAGCAATTAAATCAAAGCAGAAGAGAGTAATCTAAGTGCATGGGCTCAGTTCAATGTTCTTTACATTAGAAAAAGTTAGGGTTTGGCTTTTAGAGTTTGGATTGAACTATAGACACACCACAAATAGAGTTTCTTTTGGAAGATTTTAAAAAAAATTTTTGGTCAATTTCAAATTATGTTTCTTTTATCCTTTTCAAAAACTGTGAAACATTTGAGATTTTTTTAAAGATGTGAAGTTAGTCCAAGTAGGGTAAGTGGTCTGAGTAAGTAAACAGCTACATCAAAAACGTGATTTAGTTAAGGATATGAAATAACCTTTACCTTAGTATTACAAGTATACCAAGTCACATTTCAGGTCTCTTTCACACCTAGCAGAATTTAGGAAATATGAAAGCACAGTACTCCCCTCTAGACTGCAGGGGCTTCTTTTGATTAATGAACCATATCACTGTCTTCGCTTCCCACAGGCTTACTGTGAAAGCTCACAATTTACTGGTGGTAGTTATTTATTTAATTATCTATCTAGAGGACTGAGGATCATAGTTACAATGAAATTTGTATAAGGGGCCCAATTTATAAATAGATTTAATTATCTGTCTACCAGAATAAGTTTTATAATAAGTATGTGAGTTAGCAGGAATATCTCAATAGTAGTAATCTTCTGCAACAGACTCTTTCCTGATGTTAAGATGGCGAGTACCCAGCAAGTGAAGGCTTCACTCAATAGGAAAATATGTTTAGCATTTGGAGAAATCAAATCACAGGTTTTAAATATGTCATTTACTATAATAATAAAGTAAAATCCTTGGGCAGTGAGATTACCAATTGGTAAAGGTGCTGGCTGCCATGCCTGACAACCTGCATTCATCCCAGGCCCCACATAGCAGAAAGGGAGAACTGAACACCCAAAATTGTCCTCTGACTTCCACACCTGAGCCATGGCACACATGAGCCTACACACATACAAATAAATAAGTCCCTAATCTAGCTTTTATAAATATTATTAAGAGAAAATCAGTACTTAAGGAAGCTAGAGGCCAGGGCGATGGCGCAGTCATTTGCCACGCAAGTACGATGACAAGCATCTGGATCCTCATCCAGATGTAATGAACATACATGGCACCCTGTCTGTAATTCCAGCCTTGTAAGGAATTGCCCAAGGATTCACCAGAGAAAGCCAGCTAGTGAGACTGCCATAGCCGAGAGCTCTGGTTTTGACCGAGAGACTCTGCCTCATTGAATAAGGTAGGAAAATAATTGAGATCATTCCTGGCATCAACCTCAGGCCCCCACATGTATGTATGCACACACACATACATCTACACATGTGCAAACTTACACACAGACATGCATACCATACACACATGAAAGTAGAAGAAAAAATGCATATACTTAAGGAAAACTTATTGTAATAAGAGAGAGAACTAGAACATTAATTTTATCTCCATACTTAGAATTTTGGCCATAGTACTTATAATTAATTAAGTTTGAATCAACTACATTATAACCATCTTTCATAAATTTCCCATATAAAAATCTCTTTTTTTAAAAAGACAATAACCTTTTTAATCTTTGTTACCAACTATACATTTTATATACATAACTTTTATATCTCTTTTAATTTGATAGCCTTTTATGCCTAATTTTTAATAAAATCTTGAAAACAATTATCTTTTAAATGAAAACTTAGCAAATCATATTTGAAACACAGAACCTGCATATTGTACCCAAATATCTAACAGGCATAAGTATAAACAGCATGGAGATCACCTACGGTCATTGTGAAAGAGAAGTTACATTTATGATGTAACCAAGCACAGGTGGTCGTTTCTAAATGTCCCTGTATGTCTTTGAACAAAAACCTCTCTATCTTAAAATGTATTTAAACTTACATACATACCCACTCGTGCACATATCCACATCTTAAAGTCAGGTATATAGCACTCAGTTATAGCAACTACAGGTCCTATTTAGTTTTTTTCTTGGAATACAGAATGTCAATTAAAGATAATTTATATACATGTGACTTATGAACACAAGCCAAAAAACATCTGCAGCGCATAAACAAATGACAGCACACTGGAGTAACACGATTGCATTCAACCCTGAGAGGGACAGAGCGTAGAATGAAGCTCTGTGTCTGAGCAGACAGTGCTGCAGAAGTCCCCTGTGGCCTGCAGCCAGTTTGAGCAGTTTTGACCTGCAAGAGACCGAGCGAAGGGGTTATGGGTAGGAACACAGCCCTTCACGTCTTAGGTGTGTAGTTCCTGGGATTAGAAGGGAAAGGAAGGAGGTGTGGCTGAAGAAAATCTGGAGACTACAAAGTTTAGGAGCCTGCTGACTGAACACAGAAGGAAGTTGCCTGGGAACCAGCGGCACCTTGTACCGCCCAGTTCTGGAGCAGCCCTGGAGGGCAGTCCACAGGGAGAGGAAAGACCATGGGGCAAATGTTCATATGGAGGCCAGACACAAAGGGTGGGAAGCAAAGAAGGGAAAAATTTACAGAGAAGTTCTCACAGGGGAGGAGGGGGCAGCAGTGGAAGATCCGGGGAGCAGGGGCCAAAGAAAGAATCTGGAGACAGGAATTTAGGAAAAGCGGGCACTGTTCTCATGTGATCAGAGCGGAGTGCCTGGCTAGAAAAGAGGAAGATTTGTTATCCCCCACAGAGAAAAGTTGCAGTTTCCAGTCAGAGCCAGAGAAAGAGGCTTTTGGGAGTGGGTTTTTAATAGAATTATGGGGAAAGCGCTGCATGATTGGCAGAGAGGAGAGCAGACCCTCTAACTATTTGCAGTGCACTGTACTGTCTGGAAGAATTCTGATGCAAAAAATTTCCATTAAGAGGTTTCCAGCATCCGTTTTCCTTCTGAGGGTGTGGCAGATGTCATATAGGGTAAGACTTGGCTGGTTTAGGGCAATGGAGTCCAGTCCAAGCTCAGAGGAACATCTGACCCAGAACCAAAGTAAAGTCAGCAGACAGCCAGAGTTCCTGGTGAACCCCAAAACCACACCAGTGGAGAAGAGAGGAGGGTGTTGGGATGGAGAAAAGCGGCAAGGATAGAGGGGCCCCCAAAGGACGATCTGCCTCAGTGGTGCCCTCTTCTGAGTCACAGCACTGTTACAAATGTTCTAATGTTTGGGGTTTGAGGAGAGATGCTGAGACAATTAGTTGGAGAGACATTAATAGACAAACAGAAGGCATGGCCGAGGCTCTGAGATTCCAAGCCGCTATGCCATTGACAGCAAGATAGCAGCTCTCGGGAGAGCTCAGGCCCACGTGGCAGAGTGAGGGGTCCCTTCAGACACGGTTCAGGGGAACGAGACAGGTCCCAGGCCAGGCAGTTAATGAATAGTCCACAGTACACAGTTGCAGTCAGGCTGTCCCTGACACCCACAAGGCAATGGGAGAGGAAGGAGTATTGGGTTTTAGGGAAAGAAAGCGTGACCTAGATGATGGGGCCAGCACTTAGTTAACTTGTAGCAACCGCATGGGGTGGGTCCTATGAACACTTGACAGCTTGAACTCCTCTAGCCTGAGCATGGAGAAACAGCCGCAGGTAGGCAGGCTCTGAGCAGCAGTGGGCGGGATCTACTAAGCAGATCATCAGGAAGATTTAGAAAGATGCAAGAACTCAAGATGGCAGAAAACAGGAAACCCAGTTGATCTTTATTCAATCTTTGTTGTTGTTGTTGTTGTTGTTGTTGTTTTTTGTAAAATTTACAGTGGGAGAGATAAAAACGATCAGTCAGAAATATTGGGGTGAGCAGTCTTAAATGAGAGAGAAGAGAATTCCAAGAAGATGGTGATGGACAACTGTCCCAAATACACTGGGGACTCAGGCCAGCTGAAGAAAAAGAAGGGATCCCCAAGGTGCCCATTAACCATACTTGTCTTAGAGGGGAGAATGTGGAACTAACTGCCCATCTCATTTCCCTAGGATTCTAGGCATCAGATAACCCTTTTACAGTAGCTTCTTAGGGAAGCCGTTCATTGTCTCCTGGCTCCATGTTTGATGTTTTCTTTACAGCAATGCACCGATGGATATGAGTGGGACCCTGTAAGACAACAGTGCAAAGGTAAGCTTGCTTCTAAGATCCTACCCAAGAGCAGCTCTGTCTCCATCTCGTTGTTGCTCTTCCTGTCCCGAGTGTGCTAAACCACACTCCATCCTCTGAGGAGATGGCTGACTTATTTTATTACTGACTGCAGATATCGATGAATGTGACATTGTCCCAGACGCTTGCAAAGGTGGAATGAAATGTGTCAACCACTATGGAGGATATCTCTGCCTTCCTAAAACAGCCCAAATTATTGTCAATAATGAACAGCCTCAGCAAGAAACACCAGCTGCAGAAGCATCATCAGGTGCCACCGCTGGAAGCATGGCTGCCAGTAGCATGGCAACCAGCGGTGTGGTGCCTGGAGGTGGTGTCATGGCCAGTGCTGCTGCAGTTGCTGGCCCTGAAGTACAGACTGGCCGAAATAATTTTGTCATCCGGAGGAACCCAGCTGACCCTCGTATCCCTTCCAACCCTTCCCACCGGATCCAGTGTGCAGCAGGCTACGAGCAGAGTGAGCAAAATGTGTGCCAAGGTGAGCATGACTTGTACTGACAAGTAAGTTCTTGCCCAAGGGCACCTCCTGGTGAGGATGTAATAGCTCCCATTGACCAAGGGCTTCCCACACAGGACATGGTGCTAAGTGTTTTGTCTGCAGTAGCATATGTCATCGTTGCAATACTCCTGAAAGGTTCTTGCTCTCAATGTCATTATCATTTTATGGATGAGGAAAATTCACCAGTGGTTCCCAAGCTCAGCTGCTCTATTTATAGTCACTTAGGAGCCTTTTAACGCTTCTCAGAGGCAAGCCACACCCTAGCACAATTAGTAGCACTCCCTAAGGATGAATTCCAGGCATCAATATTTTTTAAAGCTCCCAGTGTGGTTGCAGTATTCAGCCAAGTTTGAGAATCGGAGGGCATACAGGTGTTAGGCACAGAGCTGGTTTTTAAGCCTAAGCAGGGTGGTGCCAGAGTCATAACTGTCAGGAAGGGATCCGGTTATTTGTTCGGAATTTGAAATTGTGCTGTTGACCTACTCAATAAATGTCTCCCTCCCGTTTCTTAAGCTTTTTTTGTTGTTGGAGTTGCCACTAACTTGTTCTCCTCACTCAAGAGGAAAGAAAGAGGGTCTGGTTCTCTCCGCCTTGGAGGGTGGCTCTGCATTTACAAGGCCGTTTCTTTTAAAGGTCTTATTTCAGCACATTTTCCTTCTGTCACTTGCACCATGGCACCATCTGCCTGGGTTTCTCTGTTTATTTTCACAGAGTACACATCGCTGTGTATTCTAGAAACAGCTGCAGACTCATGCTAGCAGAGTGATAAGAATCTTGGGCTTTGAAGATATGTAAGATATTAACTAACTGGACTGTGCTAAGGGATTGTTTGCCTTTTCCTTCTTGGCAAATTCTCTCAGAACTGCTTGTGTGATGATTCTTTTATTGAGAAGGAGTTATAGGAGATCCCAAATGCTTCTTTCACATTGCTAGGGGCTGAGTAGGTAAACCCCATAGGATGCACAAGCCTGTCATCACCATACACACTGGGCAAGGGACAGGGCCTAGGGGCTCTGCCCTTCTGCTTTGTCATGAATGAAGTCATGAATCCCTTAAGAGTTATTGCCATCAAGCATTAGTAGGACATGTTCTATTCTTTAGTGCTTTGTTCTGTCTTCAACATAGAGACAGGAGCTTTTGAATGGCTTATAAGTTAAGTGAGGATTTCGCCCTGCTCTGGTTTTTATTATTTGATATTTTGTGGGCAAATTTTAAGTCACCCCACATCAACAGGAAACTCATGCAGTGATGGTGTCACCTTTCAGTGGATCTCAGAGGAGCATCTGTTTTGTATTATTGTCATGAGTCAGAATTCCAGTATTGATGATGAATGCTTTAGCATCTGTTTGATATTCTGGTATCTAATTTAGGATTATGACAATAGGATAAACTGATGAGGTTATATGAGAATATATGTATTTTGATGAACACTGGTAAAAAACATCTTCACTTTATTTCAGATATACCATCTCTTAGTTGAGTTATTTAACTACATTAACTTAAAAGTTTTGATGGTATTTTTTTCTGAAATAAAATATCTTTGATGAAGTTGTTTAGATTTTTACATTCTGAGTTATTTTTAGCCCTTTAGGTATTGTATACTTTAATGATACTTGAAAGAAAAACAGATAAAGAGAGGGTTATTTATCAAAGTAGTTCATGGTTCGTCACTGACACTTTTGGCTGAATTGAGGAACAATGCCTAAAACTGAATGAAGAAATTTTAGAATAAAATAAATCCAATACACATGTTGGGTATAGTAGAAACACACTTGTGAATAGTGAAAATGAAATCCTATGCAATTTTCCTTTAAAATATTTAGACTAGTTACCTGTAGTTCTATGTCTAGGGGCGGGACCCCTTGAAATTTTCCCCCTTCCTTATTAATATGCCCATTGATACTACCATTGTTCCAATCTTGTTTGTGCAGCCATTTTTAGGAGAGACTGTTTTACAGCAGACATCCTGGCATTCTGACTTTAACAATCTTTTAACTTCCTCTTCCCCGACAGCTACAGGAACTGTGATGTAGATGTAGATGTCGGGGCTGGGCTCACCACAATCTGTTGACCTCTGCATTGTGTCCAGTTGTGGTTTTCTCTGATAGTCTCCATTTGCTGTAAAGAGGGGCTTCTTTGGTAAGGGGTGGCAGCTACACTTACTTGTGGGTATAAGGAGAAGATTTAGAGTGTAGTAAGGAATCGTGCTGGTCTAATAAAGTGATGGTAGTTGATTCTTTTCTAATACTCAAGATTTCACTAGCCCTGGAAAGCTGGCTACGTTTATAGTACTGACATGACTTTCCTCCTGTTGAATGGGCCTGAAGTCCAGTTAGAGAGCTATTGGTTACCACTAACATGTTAGCATCACATAGTGCACCTTTATGGATATACTTCTGATCATTGACATGGTTCATATGTGCTGCATCTGGGTAGAACTGTTTAATTTCTTCCCTCCCTTGGGAGCTTTCGTAGTATTCTCTGGAACCATGGAGGCTAGACCACAGGAAAGAGGCTTTCAGCTCAGATCCAGCTTGAGTCATCCGGGTCATGTGCCTTCAGTGTGTGGTGTTTTCATCAATAGGGACCAACCTCAACCCCTGAGAGGCAACCAATGACTACATTAATAATCTAAATCTTTTGGGAGTCACTTGGACTACCCTGACCAACCATTCAAAAGGAGATTTCTTGTGCCCATTACCAAGGTTTTTGTTAGCCTGTGATTCTTGTGGGGAGCACTGCAGCCAAAGTGGTTTAACTTCCTTTAAGACACAGACACAGACACAGACACAGACACAGACACAGACACAGACACAGACACAGACACAGACACACACACACACACACACACACACATACACACAGAGGCATACGCACATAGACACATATGCACACACAGAGACACACACACATACACAGAGACACACACACAGACACAAACACACAGACACACACAGATACATACACACACACTCTTCTATGCATTCTGTATAATTTTATGTAAATATAAAATAGTGATTCATTGAGGCTTTATCAAGCAACCTTGGTGTTCTTTGTCCTTCATTCCTCCTCCTTTTGTACTGACCTCCTTCCTCCCCACTGGGAGTCCCTTTCCCTGTTTTACCTTTCCCATTTCACATCACCTGTATCCTGCCATCCCCTACCAAACGCAGCACCTTTCCCGAACCCAACTCCACACCCCACACCTATGGTCTCTGTGGCAGCTCCAAGTTATATCCTCACATCTGAGGATCTGGAGCTAGGAACTGCAGAGGAAAGAGAACTTGTTGCAGTGTCTTTCTGGGTCCAGTCATCTGACTCAGTATAGTCTTTTCTAGGCCTATCCTCTTACCTGAAAACTTTATGATTTCATTTTTCTTTACAGGTGAATAGTATTCCAATGTGTTCATGTACCACATTTGTATTATTTATTCATCTAGTGAAGGACATTTAGGTTGTTTCTACTTCCTGGCTATAAGGGATGAGGCCCCTTATTCATTATCCAATTGAGAGTGGGCAACCCCCAAATCATATATACACCACCAACAAAACTGACTCAGAGGAGAGAGAGGAGGGAAGTTATATAATTCTATTTCAATTTAAAACATTTTTAAAAACCCACAGGAACAGACATATTTAACTAATAAAAAAAGAAAAGCTCTTTTTTTATAAAGCCAGTAGCCATGTATGTAGGGTGCAGTTTCACAGCACTGCCACAGCTATGTTACATGCGCTCTGTCTAATTGGAAAGTTGAGTCTTTAAGTAGTCATTTAACTATTTTTCAGGTTACTGGATGAAATTTTACCTTATGTTTATTAAATTAATTAGAATACCAAAAGATATACTTAGACTACCTTACAAAGTTATTTTTCACATATTAAAATACCATAATTCTCAGTTCTCTGGAGATTTTTTAATTACAAATTTAAATTATTAAGTACTTTGCTTATAGAAAATATAAATACATAGCTATCTATTATATACACACCAGAGTATTTAATCTAAACTGTTCTAAATAATTCAGCAATTTCTAAAATTTGTACTTGGGAGTCTGTACTATGAAAAGTAGGGTTAAAAGTTTTTAAATGACTTAAGGCTTAAGCTGGATTTCTTCCCGCCTCTCAATTTTGCAAAGTGCCAATAAATGTGGATTTACTTAATTGTTGATAAAAAGGGTTATTTCATATGATAACAATAGAATAATCTGTCTAGGGATCTGACTAATATAAGTCGAGTCACACTTGTGCCCATTTATTATTGAGCTAATCAAATATGCAGCCTAGCTCCTTCTAATTGCCTGCAGATGTGTGACGTTTTCATTCTAGGCCAGCAGCACAAAATAACATTTTATAACCAGTGTGAAAGTGTGAGGGCCTCTGCTTACAACAACAGTGTGCTCCTAGGACCTAGACCCCTGACGTCACAACGCCATTCCAGGAGCTCTCTCTTAATGAACTTCCCTGCTCCCTTTTAAATGATGCATAAGTGTGTCCAGTAAGCCCGACACATTTATCATGGCTGGCTGGATTAGGATAAATAAAAGCTTACACATGTGTCATAGCTGTACAAAAATTATTTCTTCTTTCTACATATATTTTTCAACAGGTATATATCATCACATAATTCAAAACTGAGAACTCTTTATGCAAGTGCTGTGGTCTCTATTGTGTTTCTGCCTTAAACCGTGCTTTCAAATGCACCATGCCAATCACACTTTTAATGGAACTACCATTGAATTTTTTTAATAAAAATATACCCAACTTTCTATGTTAACAGTTTAATGAAGACATGGAGGTCTGACTCCTTTCCACATGCTTTTCCAGAGTTTTCAGTCTTGTACAAAAACAAAAGGCTTGAAATATAATACAACATCCAAAGATCAAGTCATGGCATGTTGATTTTTTTTTAAGTAATTCTTGACAAAGGAGAATTCAATAGGGGAACCAGACACACTGCAAGTTGTAAGTGGCTGGCATTATCTTTACAGATACACAATTACATGGTCAGTGTTACATATCTACAGTCCATGTGATATTATCTACCTCAGAGACAATAGAAATTTGTCTAGAAAAGCAAGTTGGATGAATAGGAGATACATTAGAAACCATCAATTACTCACCTCTAGTTTCCTACTATGCAGTCCCTATGTGACCTTCCTCAGAGGAATGGAATTAGAAATCACTAGTTGAAGTCAAGAACGAATTTTTCTATCATATAGAATTTTCTGAGTACTAGCTTTGTAGGAGAAAAAATCATTTTGAAACTGGCAGTAAGAGAAAATATAAATTGCCCAATTTAAAGGAATTTGTTTGTTTAATTGAACTTACAAAAAAGTGGGACATTTTACATGGCTTGTAATAAAATAAAAGATATTAACTTGGTCACCTTTCACAGTGACAACTACTAATTAATGAAGGAAACTAACTAGGCCCTCAAGAATGAACTCAAGATGCCTCAGTGAATAAAGGCACTTGTCACCAACTCTAACAACCTGAGTTTGATACCTGGGTCCCTAACAGTGAAAGGAAAAAGCTTACTTCCAATAGTTGCCCTCTCACTTCAACATGCAGGCCATATCATGCACATGTAAGCCCTGGCACATGCACTCTTGCATACATACACACATGCAATCAATAAATCATTGTAGTAAAAAATTTTTAAAGATACCCAGTGAAATGGATTACAGAGTCAAGTGAAGAAGGC
This sequence comes from Peromyscus eremicus, assembly GCF_949786415.1. Taxonomy (NCBI): domain Eukaryota; kingdom Metazoa; phylum Chordata; class Mammalia; order Rodentia; family Cricetidae; genus Peromyscus; species Peromyscus eremicus. Next base: position 2,755,715 of record NC_081426.1, on the reverse strand, counting down.
AGAACCTGGCTTGTATTATAGATAATATATACATAGATATAGATAGATAAAGATATTATGCATGCATAATGTAAGGCACCAGAGGAAATGTGAAAACATACTTTAGGGTTCCTGATTGTTTTTGTCTGAAAGTTATCACAATGTTAAAACGGAAGTGCTTGTTTCACTGGAATCACCAAATGCCAAAGTGAATAGGACAGGTAGCCATCCCAGCATAACTCCAGATGCCGTGCATCTCACAGCTTAGAGACAATCTAACAGAACTATTTGTTCAGGTAAAGGTAGTGCTAGTGAGATGGGTGGTTGGTTGGCCGGTCGGTTATAGTGCAATATGCAATATGATAATAATCCTAAATATCTATCAATATACAAAATATCCTAAACAGAGGTAGAACATACATACAGTATGACAAATATAATTTTACATTTGTATCAATATACAAACATTTCAAATAAGAGTAGAAATATATGTACATTACAACAAATACAATTCTGTATTTGTATCAATATAGAAATTATCTTAAATAGGAATATAAAAATAGTTTACATTTGTATCAATATACAAGAATCCATAACAGTGCAATTTATCTAAGGCTGATATTTTACTAAATTAGTTTACTAATATGTACAATAATCTACCTTAATATCCTATGCCTATCCATTCCCCTTTTTCTTTTCTTAAGAATACTGAGTTCACTATTTTCTTCCACCTCCAACCCTATAACTATTATCCATAATCCTTAGAAACATGAAACCTTTGGGAAAAAGGGGCATCATTTTTTTTTTTTTAGAATTGTTTCTTGCTGTTTAGGCGGCGACAGTATCTATGTGGGGTCCTGTAAGAAATCTCAGATAGTTAAGTCTCAGTTGGACTAACTGTAGATTCTGCAGCCAGTCTCAGAGTAATGGGTAAGGTTGCCTGAGATTCTGGCTAGAAGTGTAGTATGATAAACCATCTTATTGTGGGACTATCTTGAAGAGTTTTCAGTCCAAGGTTGATCATTGAATAATGTTTGTGAATACCATGGCATCATTCTGGACTGGGTAGAGTCCTTGTTGTGGGGCCCCAATTTCTTTCTGGAGACTTCAGAGATTGCTATTGGAAAAGACTTATTTTTTACTGTGGAAAAACTTGGACATTTTCAATATCAAGATAGAAAGTTTGGGATTTATACTGAATAAAGAAGGGATTCTTCAAAGGCGAGGAAAAGCATAGAAAAAAATAGAGTCTAGATGACAATGGTCCCTAAATTATTGGTTTTCTTCTGTCCCATACTGGGCAGCTGTTCTGATATGAGACAGAATCTCTTAACCTTTTTCTTTTAGCAATATGTTTGGGTTTAGAGAAGGAGAGAGCCACATTCCAACTCCAAAGCCTGCTTGATTTATAATTGAATCGGGACCACTATTCTAGAGTTAAAGAGATATTGATGTTAGGCAGTGATATATTACCCTGTAGAGTATATCGGTACCAATAGGTTCTTTTCTTCTGTTGTATATGTCTGGGTATTTAGGCCTTATGATTTTTGGAAGATGGGTGTTTCTTCAGTTGGTTGGTTGGTTTTTGTGAGAAGTTCATACTATTTTTCTTTTGTCAATTTTCAACTGTATTTTCAGTGATTTTATCCTATTTTTATTATCTGACACAGAAGCAACTAAAACACTAAAACACCTGTGCTCTTACAAAGCCTGGAGGAGCCACGTACTCCAGCAGGTCATCTACTCAGGCTTACAGACCAAACCTCCATCCTCTGGTGGACCCTGTGTTATGTATGCTCTGCACGTTTACAGCTAAAATACTATTTTGAAAAAGAAAGAAGCAATTATTCACGTACTTCTTTAAAAACCTTGAACTAACATGTTCAGCTTTTTAGATGCTAGGGAAATATTCCTTTTATTTCTTTTATTTTAAATGGATGTGATCTCATAACCAAAAGAATATTTATAAATTATAGTGTAATCAGGTGGTTCCACATAGCTGGCATTGTTCTTAACAAGCAGCTTTAAAATGCTACCCTTTGTTGCTTTGACTAATGTCATTAGGGTCTTTGGATGCTTGGGTAAGTTTTGTGAGAAAATGCCTAGCTTTTGTTGCATATAATTATACAGCCCAGTAAAGAGCTTTGATACAAGAAAACAGGTATTTTGAGAAAGGAAGACTATAATTGTGTAAATTATGATATTAAACTGAAAAATACTTCAAGCAGAAAGAAAAATGGTCATTTAAAACTGCTTATGGTTTTTCATTGTTAATTAGCTTTGAGTCTCTGTAAAGTATCTAAAGCCAACTTAATAGATAGGACTGAAATGTATAGAGAAATGTTGGCTAACTTTTAAATAAATTGCATTACAATGGATGATCGATTTCCTCCTAAATATATAATACATTTTATCATTTACTTTTCAAAATATTGTGGTCATTGAATTTCTAGTCAGTTTAAGGTCATATTAATATGCATTTGTTAAGAATATATATGTGCATCTGATTCATATGGAGAAATGTCCTTAAAATTTCTTCATAATAGCCAGGCGGTGGTGGCACATGCCTTTAATCCCAGAATTCAGGAGGCAGAGGCAGGTGGATCTCTGAGTTCAAGGCCAGCCTGATCTACAGAGTGAGTTCCAGGACAGCCAGGGCTACACAGAGAAACCCTGTGTCAAAATAACAAAAATAACAAAAAACATTCTTCACAATCATAACAACTGGTGTAAAAGGATAAAAGAGATCAATATGATGGTTCTCCTTCCTGAGAAAACTGTGCTGTAGGGATCCTAACTCCAGTGCTTTCAAAGTATGATCCCTCCCTAAACCAGAAGCTCCAAACACATTTCATCACTTACTAGAAATGTGGATTTCTGGGTCTCATACCTACGGAATCAGAAAACCCTGGAAGTAGACCGCAAACCCACACTGTAATAATCCTGTTTCTGATACCTGCTCAATCTGAAAACGAATGCTCTAGCTCATCCTAAGCTTTTAGGAAGCTGTGTGAGCCATATAAGTCAGAAGGCAGATCAGAATACCCATGGAATATGAGTAGCAAAGAGAAAGTATAAAAACACACATGCTGCTGTAGGGTAGGTTGATACTGTATCTTCCTTCTCTTCCTACTGCGGTCATTAGCACATGGTCACAGGGCCATAAGCCACTGCTGGAACTGCGTCTCTAACCCAAGGACATGATAATGCACAATCTCAAAGAAAGGGAGTAAACAGGGGAGCCCCACAGCTTTCTGTAAAACCTGAGAAGGTGAAATCTCCACATTGCCAGAGTGAAACTGTAGCTGTGTTCTGATTGTGATGAGTGGCCCTCAGTGACACCTGTGTCTTCTCTATGGAGCCCCCCATAAGCTCATGACACAGACTTGTGGTGTGAAGCAGTGTGATTTGGAGGTTCAGTGCACACTGAGCCACAGAAGAGATGGAAGTTCTCTCTGGCTTTGGCCCCAAAGCAATAGGGAATCTTCCCAGTATCAGCAGTGCAGATGACCATCCCACTCTGTTCGTGCTCTGTGAGTCATCAGGCATTTGAAAAGTACGTTGTGTCTTCTTTTCAATATAAACTTGATCAAAGATGTGCTTCCCATCACAGGAGGAGATTCTTGTAAGGACTAGTTAACACTTCATCTGTGGAATGAGTTTTCCTCTCCCCACAGAAGAGCAAAGCAGCAGCAGATGAGAGTAGAATTGCAAGCCTGGGTAGCTTCAAGAATGTGCAAAGGAACTGGCTCATTATTTCTTTGTCCAGCAGAAAACCCCAAGCTATATTCTCTGAAACCAATAAGTCTCCTTTTGTAAGGATTGTCTTCGCACTTGTTGAGTTGCTGGCATGATTTTGTTCTTTGAAACCAAAGAGTAAACAAAATTTGTACCAAATGTGTTTGATTTTGCACGAATGTACAAATAAGTTAATCATGCCACATCTGAAATCCATTAGCACATTGCCTTTTCCAGGAGGTAACTGCAAATTGTACACTCAAAACCAGAACTGATCAAGAAAACTGCATGCAAACATTGGCAGAAGAAAACACTGTCATTACAAGAAGTCAAAACAATTGCAGGTTTGTAGTTCAGCCCTTATTGATATGTAAACATTCGGTGAAAGCAAAGTGAAGAAGTACCAAGACATTTGCAGCCGTGTGGAATTCTTATTCAATCTGAATGGAGAGTAAAAGGACAAAAGTCGGGGTCAGTGTTGCATAACTGGGTGCTAAGTAAGAAAGAGAGAGAGAGAGAGAGAGAGAGAGAGAGAGAGAGAGAGAGAGCACTTAAATTCTAAACTTTACCTACTCTTCAAAAGTTGTACATTATTTTCCAACAAGTCTTTATGTAGTGACTTCAAGTCTGTATCAGATATACCCTTCCTTGGAAATCTGGTGCCAACAAAAACTTGGGTTGGTGGAATTTTAATATTCATGATTTTGAAATAAAATAATCATAAGGCTGAAATTTTTATTCAATATTTTTATTGCATTTACTTAAGAAATGTGTGGGTGCCAGTGTAACATGGCACACGTGTGGAGGGCAAGGACAGCTTTCAGGAATCAGTTTTCTTCTCCCACATGTGCGTCTTGGGGGTTGAACTCAGGTTGTCAGGCTTGGAGGCAAGTGCCTTTATTCACTAAATCATCTCTCTACACTTTAATTTTTTAACTTAAAAAATGTATAGGGCTAAAAATGAAGCCCAGGACCTTGTATATGCTAAATAAGTGTGCTATAGCTGACACATAGCCCCAGCTGTGTTTTCATAAACTTATTTTATTCATTTATTTTTATCTGTATGAACGTGTTGCCTGCATGTATGTCTATGTACCACATGCATGCTGGTTGTGCCTTTGGGGGCCAGAAGAGGGCATTGGATCCTCTGGAACTGGAGTTAAAGATGGTTGTGAGCCACCATGTGGGCTGGGAACTGAACCCAGGTCCTCTGGAAGAGCAGCAAGTGTTCTTAACTGCTGAGCCATCTCTCCAACCCCTGTGTTTTTGTATTTTAATTGGCAAGTAGTAAGTATATATGTTTTGAGGGCACAGTGTAATTTTTAATAGTGTGTTCATTAAGCTAAATAATGTATCCATTACTTCATTCACATTTTATGGTATGAATAGTTAAAATCAACTTCTTATACATTTTGAAATATACAATAAATTATTAACCATACTTTCAGCTTGTGGAACAGATCTCAAAAACTCATTCTGCCAGACTAACTGAACTGTACCTTTTTACTAGCATTTTCTCACCACTCCCCTTCCCTAACCCAGCCTCTGATAACCACATTCTTTTTTTCCTAAGTTTGGAATTTTTAGGTCCCACGTATGTGAGATTTTGTAGTCTTTCTATAAGGCTCACAGATATTCATATGAATTCTCTGATATCCTAAACTCTTAGTGAAGGATGGTGAAGCAAGAGAAAGGAGGAAGGATGACAGCAGCTGGCCTCTGTGGGATATGTCCTTGGACCTACCTATGGACCAGAGGTTGTCCTCTACTTTTAGAACCCAGAAAAGTCACTAAGCCAAGTGATGAGTAAAGGAAGATCACTTCTGATCTCAAGATGGAGTAGGAAAGATTTAATTGCTAGGAGGCAAGAAAGAGTACCAGGGTCTCAGGACCTCCAGAAGAGCTGAGACCTCCTTATACTTACACAGTTGTCAAAGCAAAGTGAAGGAAGGAGTAACTGCAGGCCGCTGTATGTCACTAGCAGCACATGTGTCCAGCTTATAGAAGAACCAGGCAGACATTGCACCTACTTTTGTGCTTTATATGGTTCAGTCTGAACGGCTCAGAGGTGAAGTAGCATCCACTCTCTGTAGCTGTGTGTGCTGTCCTCTAACCCTGCTCTAACCTGGAGAGGAGCCATGAAACACAATCCAAAATGAGAAATATCTCAGTAATCCTATTCAGTGTCCTCTCTGGATACCAAGTCCTTCACATCCTGGATTCAGGAAAAACTCCTATTGATGTGATTAGATGTCACTATTTTTCATAATTTGAGACCTGAAGAGATACTGCTACATAAAATGTGTTTCAATCCTTTTTCATATTTATTCCTGAGAACTTTGTGATGATAGAATATTCCAGAAGAAATTGTTAAATGGTGGTTAAAAAACTGGCCTGTGTGGGATGGATGTCCCCTTTATTGCTTGGAGCAAGTATATTCTAGCAATTTGGGCTTGCATGCATGTACACATACAGACATCTATTCCCACACATGTCTGTGTACATGCATGCACAGAACAATCATTCAGCATTATTTGCAACAGGAAAGTACCCAGGTTACACTGGTCAGAGATGAGACTTCAGTCCTGCTCTAAAGATCTCGTCAGAATAACCTGCACACTGCCTCTCACGAGAGAACAGGGCACCCTGGACAGCTACAGCACTATTTATTCAACAAAGAATTTTCTTTAGCAGTTTACCTAGAAAGGGTCAACAAAACACAAATAAAGCTGATAGGCACCACCCTGGCTCGGTCATCACACATTCTGAAGCACCAGGATCATTCTTTTGTTAGTCAGAGAGACTTTTAGTAAAGAGAAAAATGTTTGAGAAACCACAAAGTAGACTAGAAAACAATATCTCGACAGAGTAGTGTTAAATCTCCAAATCCTTACATTCCTCAGACTTTGGTAAATTACATAGTCAGAAGGAAGTTGGGGATGAAGCCCCGCTCAACAAACAAGGCAGAAAATTCCTGTCATTCACGATGAATTAAACTCCACAGTAAAAACTGTGGGCCCTTTTTGTTAAAATAGTTCATGACCTGTTGGATCACAATAGCCCTAATCCAGGGAAGAAGCTAGATTCAACCTTTGTTTTGAGCTTCAGTTGTATAACCCCCTACCCCACCCCCACTTTCACCCCCTCTCCCCAGATTTGGTGATGTGGGAAAGGAGCTAATGATAAAAGGAAGCTAAATAAAAAATGAAAATTTAATTGTAGTACAATTTAAGATGCTAATGATAGTTAAATAAAAAAGACAAGAAAGATTATTTGGTGAATAGCTCATTCAAAAAATGTTAAATAGAAAAGCTTTATAAATTAGAACTCAACTCTAAATAAACTGAAAAACCTTCTTATTGGTTTTTCAATTAAAACATGAAAATGAATTGTATAAGCATAGCAATATAGTCATTTATAATAACCCAGCCTATCACAGGTGGTAAATACCTCAAAAAGAGTACCAGGATGTTACTCTATTAGAAAAACCTGTACTATTTGGTTGTCATTATAAGATCTAGCTACAAACAGTAGTAGAATTCTAATAGACAGCATTGAAGAATATTTGGAAAATCTGCTTGTATATAAAATCAGAGACAGGCAGACATCCAAAAATGTGAATCTAGTACAAAATCACTTTAGTCAGGTATCATCCTTAGCAAACTATAGTTTCTTCTCTCAGATTCATAATGTCCAGGTACAGTTTATATCGAATAATGGAAAATAAGGAGATCTCAAGAACAAGGAGTATATGAATGATATTTGATTTTTTTTTTTTGCAAAGCTAAAACAAAAATCAGGTAACAGTTGTGAAAAATGGGTAAAACTTACAAGTAATGGGCCTTCCTCTTAGTACAAATCTTGAGTTTGAGTTTCCTTTGTAATAAAATAAGGGAATCTAATTTTTAAAAATTATCTCAATAGACGGCATATCACCATTGTGTCAAAGCTATTACTCAGCAGGAAGAAAATGCAGCTGTCCCTTAGAAGCAATGGGTTTCTTCTCTGTGTGTTAGATTGAATCGGGGCTGTCCAGAACAGAGCTGACAGAGCAGAGAGAGAAATAGACGCTTATCATGGAAATTGTCACATGATTATGAAGGCCAAGAAGGCCCACAGATTATGGTCTACAAGCTAATGAACCATAAATGTCAGTGGTGTGAACTGATTGAGTCTGAAGCCCTTAGAAGGTGGGATCCAGTGGGATCCAGTACAGGTAGCTCACAGAGGTCAAAGGTCTGTGATCTAGGAGCTCTGATGCCTAGAGAAAGATAATGTTTCTGGCCAAGAAGCAGAGGGTGATTTTTCCCATCCTCTGCACTTTTGGTTTTTGGGCCTTCGGTGCACTATATTACATCCATCCACATTGGTGAGGGCCTTCTGCCTAATTCAGTCTGCCAACTCAAAGGCTCTCTATTTTGGAAACACCCCCAAGAACACATACCAGAAATATTTCACCAGTTATCTGGGCAACCCTTGGTTCAGTCAAACTGACATATAAAATTAACCATCATACCTCCTCACTATAACCATTACCCCTAGCAAAGTGCAGTTGTCTAGAATATATGACTTGGGTAAAATAATTACTACACAGTATTTGAATAAGCCAGTCATAAGATTTCTTGGGTTCCTCTGCTGTGTGACTCAAATACCTAAGTAAATCAGTTGTGAAATTTTATTTAAAAATACTTTAAAGTTTATATAGAAATATTTACATCCAAAATTCAGTTTAATGTACTTTAAAAATTCCTATTTGCTATGCATTCAGGATCAAAACTCTCAGACTTCAATGAATTTACAAACTAACTGAGTACCCTATTAAAATAAAGATTTTGAATCTACATCCAGTCTGACATTATACATCTCTGTAAAAATCTCCATCTGGATTATGAATGAAAAGCATGTCTCCCAGAGCTGGCCATAGGCGTGAAGCTGATTTGCTCACTGCGTCTTCCGGGTCAGTCTTCTGCAGTTGCCAGTCTACTGTGGGAATAATCAGATCTGCATGTGGTACTTTTTCTCCTTTGATGAGATGCTCTGTTTCTTCATTAGGAGTTAGCTGTATCAACAACTGTGCTACATAGATATTTTCATTGCTTACTAATAAAGAGACATTTTCTCTCTGGCAGAATGCTTTTATGCTTGCATGCTCAGGGAGATTGCAGAAAGTAGCCTCTGGCAGAAAAGAATGCTAGAAACTCCACAAAACTAAGCAAGACACAAAGATTTCTATCCGGGTCCTCCCCTAACAGATTTGATGACATATTAATCCAGTTCATCTCTCTGAGCTTCAGTTTTCTGAGCTCCTAAACTGAATTTCCATATCCAGATAGACTGAAAACAGTACAGAGAGAAACAGGCTTCAGCTAAGTGGTACGGTGCCAACGTTCTGGCTCTTGACTGATAAGTACCTGACAGTTTAAATTGTTTCTGCTGATGGGAGTTCTTCTTTGCTTCAGATGGTATTTTTATCAGGAAAAAAAAAAGAGGAAAACATGCCAGGGCAAATTAAAATATGCTCTGAGAAGAAAGCAGGAGCATCCTGTGATATAAAACTATCAATGACTCAGAAAGAGAAAACTAGACATTTCTAATGACCTGAAGGCTTATCGACAAAAGAGTTCACACCTAGTACTGATTGTCTACTGGATATCTGGTCTAAATCACTGAAGCATTAAAACTAGATCACTGCTCTCTGTCCCCAGGCCCCAGTGTGGGTAATTACTGTGGTGGCTTGGAAATGAATTGTTTTAATTTTGATGCACGGTAAATAACTTTGCATTTGTTAACAGAAACTTCTTTATAATGTAGAAGTACCAACATAAAGGATGACTAGCCTTCTGCTGTTTTCTTGATTCTGAGTTAAAATTTCTCACCTTCACTGAGGATAAGGAATGCCTTTCAATAAGGATGGGTCACTTAAAGTCTATAGATTCCTTACATTTTGGATTTTTTTTTTTTCAGCTTTGCATTCACACCAGATTCACAACCCAAACAGTTTATCTTGCTTAGCTTCATAAACCATAGGGAAGGCTACATTTGAGTTATCCGTTGCAATACATAAAATTACCCCCAAACTTAGAAGCTTTAATCAACAAACATTGATTATTACGTGGCTTCTACAGGTCAGGGATATAAGTGTGACACCACAGCTTCTCTAGCTGAGTCTTTGCCAGGCAGCAGCTATCTCTCGGCTAGCCTAGGAGGACCCACTTCCTCCTTCATTTGTTTGTGATTATTAGTAGGACTCAACTTCCTGCTTCCACCTCTCATGAGTTCTTCCATTACAGTTCCTTTCTACATAACATTTCTTCATGGAGCATCCAACAATGTGAAGCTTCTTTGGAGCAAAGGAGAATGGTGATTAAGCTAAAGTCATGGTCCTTTGTAACCTAATCAAAGAAATGGCAGCCAATCTATTACTTCAAAATAAGTCAGGGGATCCTGCCACACTCAGGGGGAAGAATGCCAGGAAACTGGCATCACTGGGAGCCAGGTCAGAGGTGCCCATGACAATCTAATTAAAACTCCAGAACTGACACTGGCCAAACTTTGTAGTTAAATATAGAATTTTAAATGGTTTCATAAATTAATAATTGAAAGCAAAATGAATACCCCTTGTCAGGCAGTGTGAGATATGGGATGCCTCATTCAGACACCCATCCCAAGGGCAGTGTATAGGTGAGGTCCTGTCCAATAGAAAAGCTTGCTTGTTTCTGTCTGTTCCCTTTGCCTAACTCATTTTTCCCCCTTCACTGACTTGAACTTCTCAAATACTATCAACTCCTCCAAATCCTTCCTAAAAAATTCCATCTCCTTGGATTTTAAGACTTTAACTCCACTGTACATATAAACAATATCCATGAAATAAAATTTAGTGAGAAAGTACAGCAACAATCCTCTTTAGCTTTAGAGAGTGGTGTGTGCTTGGTGCCTGTTGTATAAAATAAATGCAATACACACTGTTTTAACTCTATGGCAACTTTGGGTCTAGACATTGTAGTTGTGTGTTTCTTTGATAATTGTTTTTCTCTCCCATTGAAACCTCTGCTCTGATTTGGTCAGTTTTCTTCTCACAGGTTATAGCCTGCACCAAGAATCATCATCTTTATGTTTAAATATATTCATATGTTTTCTTTTGTTGTAAAGTTTGCTAAGAGACATGCCCTCAAATATAACCTAAGGTTGCAATAGATACATAAGTTAAAAAAAATCAGAAACAACAAAATTCTACATGAACTTTCTTGGGGTCCTGAGGAGTAAGTATCTTGGTAAGAGACAGAATTATGTCTTATTTACCAAAAACAGATAAGGGGTAAAGCTGAGTCACATTCTAAGGAAGAGAGAAAAGATGCATGACCAAGCCCAGAAAAGTCAACAAAGGTAGAATTCAAAAAAGATTTGCAAAATCAGCTGGTGACGTGAAGAGAGGACCACTAGTCATACTGTTTCTCCCAGCAGAATAGTCTGGAGCCAGCCTGTGAATTAACTAGAGAAAAAGAAAAAAAAAGAAGAGTCTAATTCAGCTATATTAACAATAATAACAAAAATCCAAAGGAAACTGACTTTCTCTTAAAGATGAAGATAGATCAAATGTTTTAAAATTCCTTTTTAAAGTATGTAACACAGTTCTGATAGAGCACAGTATGTTGCCTCTAAGCTTAGTAGATTGTTTTCCAGAGTTGTCTACATATCTCTGATGTCAATAATAAAAGCATCTATGGGCCTGCTGAATGGGTTGTTGGGGCCTCAAAGCCAGGTGCAGGCCTGCCTCTGGCCTCTGGCCTGCAGCATCCCAGGGAGGCTAAAGCAGGGATCCAAGTTAGATCTGGTTTCCTTCACCATGAGGCCTAGAAGCTGTAGGGGCATTATGCTCCTAAGCTTTCCTCATATTCTGCTATCTGTTTGCTAAGACATCCTCTTGACATGAGCAGCCTCACTGAATTCTTCCTTCTTCATCACTAATTCTAAAATGACAGGTGAAGGATTATCTTTTCTGCCACTTACCATGAAACCCAGCTCCAAACAGTGGTTGTAGGTTTCTGAGCTTAACCACACAGCTCACAACTGAGTGGATAATCAATCATCCTGTGACTAAATCCATCTGGAACAAATTTGAAGAAGTGGTCATGTAGGTTTCTTTGGGGGGGAAAAAAAGAAAGAAAACTAAACTAAAACCAGAGTTGATCTTTTCAAAGTTTTAGAAGGAAAAAAAAATGATAAAACCCAGCAATGGCTTTCCCTCCGGCACCAATGCACACACTCTAAGGTCTGTGTGAACTTGTCCCCACTTTGCAGGGCATTTAACCACTGAAAAATCCTCTGTACATTGCAGGAGTTCACTCCCCAGAGAATGAGCTCTCGGCCTCTCCTTCACCGCACCACGGCTTCAGGCTGCGCTAATCTCCAGCATGCAGGCTTAACAGAGGAGTTATGGAGCCCAAAGAGCCTGTTCCAGGCCTTTCTTGGCTAGATCACTTTTTTTTCTTTGCATTGTAGACATTAAAGGATAATTTAAATTTCAAGGACCTTAATTTTTAAAATACTTTTATTAGTTTTTGAGAATTTTGTACAATATGTTTTGATTATATTCAGCATCCCCGCCTCTTCCCAGATCCATTCCCCCTCCCCTCCCCACCTAATTTTGTGTCTTTTTTAAAAAACCCATTGAGACAATTCGTGCTGCCCATTGTGTGTGGCTTTGCACTGGAGTATGCCTGACTTACCAGGGGCTATATTCTTAGAGAAACCTGACCTCCTCTCCGGCAGCTAACAATTGCCAATGGCTCCTTTGCTGTGTCTGAGACAGTACCCTCCTCCCCTTCCATTTGGTCGGGCTTGAGCTTGCACAGGTCTTGTGCATCCTGCCATGCTAATATGAGGTCATATGTGCAGCTGCCCTGCTGTGTCCAGAGTCACTCTACTCTTTCCACCCCATCTTCTGCAGTGACCCCAGAGCCTTAGGAGGAGGGGGCACCATATATCTGTTCTGTTTAGGGACAAACATTCTGCAGTCTCTTGTTTAGTTGAGTCTCTTTGTTAGTCACCATCCACTACAAATAGAAGCTTCTCTAATGAGGGTTGAGAGATGCATCAACCTATGGGTATAACAACAAACCATCAGGAACTGCTTTAATGCTACAGAACCTTGGTCTTTAAAAACTCTATCTTTCTCTGCTACAATACAAATTGGGAGTGGAATTTTAAAATACATTTTTGATGTGTACTGCTAAGACAATACTATTCGTGCATTCATTTATTCAATGTATATTCCTGCACTGATAGACTCATACACCAAGGCATTCAGTTAACATCTGTTGAAACACTACCAAGTACGTAGGTACACTGCCTTCCTTGAAAAAACTTTCCAATCTAACTAGAAAAATAAGAAATCCATCAAATAATCTGATTTATTTATTTATTTATTATTTTGTTTTGTTTTTTTGAGATAGGGTTTTTCTGTGTAACAGCTCTGGCTGTCCTGGAACTCACTCTGTAGACCAAGCTGGCCTCAAACACAGAGATCTGCCTGCCTCTGCCTCCTGGCTGCTGGAATTAAAAGACTGTGCCAACCCTGCCATGCCAAATTTTTAAACATTAGATGTTCCAAATGATTTAGCTCAACATGTCAACAAACTTTGCTGAGAGTGTTGTTCGTTTTTGCTCTTTTGGGGGGTCCACCAGCCAGCTCCCAAATAAATCACACAAGGAGGCTTATTATTAATTATAAAGACCCTTAGATTGGCTTGTTTCTTACCAGCTTTTCTTAACTTAAATTAGCCCGTCTATTTTTTGCCTCTGGGCTTTTCCTGTTCTCTTACCTCTGTAAATTTTACTCTTACTCTTTAGCTTGCTGTGTAGCTGGGTGGCTGGCCCCTGGTGTCCTCCTTCTCTGGCTACTTCTTCCTTTTTCCTCTCAGACTTCTCCTATATATTCTTTCTGCCTGCCAGCCCTGCCTATCTTTTCTCCTGCCTTGCTATTGGCTGCTCAGGTCTTTATTAGACCATCAGGTGTTTTAGACAGGCAAAGAAACACAGCTTCACAGAGTTAAACAAATGCAACATAAACAAAAGTAACACATCTTAAAATAATATTCTACAACAGAGAGCATCATTTCCAGGTAGGCAATGGTAAATGGTGGCTGCAGAGCAGCCGAGTTCGTCAGAGGTGATGGGCTACGGCGATCAGGTGGCTGTTAGGACTTTTTGAACAAAGCGTATCATGCAGGATGATCTGGATTAAACAAACGGGGGTGAGGGGCTGATGAAGCCAGGCAGGCTTTGCTGAGAGCACACCCCAGAGGCCACACAGTGTGAATCCTGGTGCCACTGTTTGCAGTAAGAGAAAAAGGCAACCTCTGTGAGCACAGCAGGAAACAACACTAGAAAAGTCACCGGATGACAGTTTAGATAAGACCCTGAATTCCTGGTTAAGCCATTTAGACTTGATATGGTCATAAGAAAACTTTTGATCAAGGAGTGACATAATGAAAATACCACCTCCAGATAACTATATAATAAAGAAGAAAAGTCTACATAAATGCTTAAGTGTGTTAAATTGTCCCAGTTTTCACTGTAGGATAGAGAATGTGTCAGTTTGATTGACAGGCAAGTGAGTGTCTCCAGAAAGAATTGTGTAGCATTTGAGTACTGTATATATGGTAACAGTGCTAGGAGGAGATATAATATGGATGGGCTATTTTCAGGATCATAATAACTAGCTTAAAATTGATCCCTATTTCTAATAAGTGCCATTTGCTATTTTGCATCTGAGTGCTTCTCCTGATTCAGTGATTCCAAACAAGTTAACTGCAAGGAGGGTCAACAGCAATATACTTATTAATAACAATATATTTATTCATAGCTATAAAGGTAAATATCAATTACACATCCATAAGATGGTACGATTTCTATTTCCATGCTTCATGAAATTATCAATTAAGAGGTAATAACCCTTAAATAATCGTTTGAGCAACCAGCCTTTCTGCCTCATGCCCACATCATTATACAGGTGTTCATTCATTGTAAAGTCTAACTAGAGAACTATGCAGCAAGTCTCTACCTACAAACTGTCTAAGCATAGGCTGTTCACAGTCATACTATTGTTTGAACACTAAGGCTGACCTCTTCAAAATGCAATGAACCCAAGGCTAGCTCAAATGTGAGGTTTTTGAGAGTATGAAATTATAAACAAAAGGCAATTATCTGCCCCATCACCCCCCACCCTACCACTCTTCAGATAAAAAGGGACGAAGAGCAATCAATCTCTTAAAGAAAAGAGGGATTCTGCTGGTGTCTACAGGAAGTACATCTTCCAGTTGTTGTCTTTATTAACAATAATAATTTTTAAATTGTACAGGAAAAAAAAGTATAGTTTAGGGGGAGGGGCAGGGCTGATCTGCTGAGCTAATAAAACATAGATTTGAGTGAGTTCATAAGAATACAGGGTTTGTGGAACAGGCCAAAGAAACTCTAGCTGAATTTAGATCTTATTTCACTAAGTTGTTCTCCGAAGACTCATACACAACCAGTTTACAAAGCCGACAGCGGTCTGTTGCTTGGTCTGTGTAAGTCATGGTCATGCTTGAGTTTTCCCTCTGTGGGGTAGGAGTCCTCTGAGATGATGTGTTAGTTGTCTGGGTGGCTTTTATGTTTTGTATTGAATTTGGGAATGAGATGAAAGATATGGATTTAACCTTGCTTTGTCACAGTTGGGGAAATGTTACCAACCACAAATAAGGTATCTCACTGCTAGATCCTTAAACATGTCTTCAAAATGTAAGGTTATTTGCCAAGCCTGAACTGAGCATGGACAAAGCACAGTAGGTACCAAGAGAACAAATGTAAGAGCTTCCAGAGACTTCCCACAAAGCGCTCACACACAAGAGTGGGCTAATTTAGTATGGCGTTACAACTGTTAAGTCCCACTTTCAGGACTTCCTGAGGAAAGTGACACCAGATTTTGTTCTTATAAAGTTGTAGGGATCTGATTTCAGAGACATGGGGGAATGAGGGAAGAGAAAAATTTTACAGGCCTAGTGAGAAACGTTTGCTGAGACTGTAAGTTGTGTGGTGTGATCTCAGTGTGCAGGGTGTGAATCGACAGGAGTCAAAACATGGAGAGCCCCACATGCCATGGTAACAGTTTGGGTTTTATCCTAAAGGTGGGCAAACATGACATGATGAGTGACCTTAGTATAAGTGAGAGGTGCCCGGTATCATCTTGGCTCATAGAAGGTTCAAATGCACAAACATAGTGTTAACTTTTAAATTAGCTTTGGAATTATAATTTATTAAAAAGATCACATAATTTATTCTAAATGCTTAGAGCTGGTTCTATTTTCCATTTATAGTCATACTATGTAGAGAATTAGTATGAATTTCATTCCCAAAGCAGCACAAGTCCGTCTGTAAGTCTAACTTCTCTTTATGTGACGCAGCAGAGACTAGGGCTCAAGAACAGCTGTGGAGGTCAAGGCAGCTTTATGGTCCCTTGGTACTGGGCAAGTCATTCCCACCACTGCTGGTGTTTCCCACTCGGACCCCAGCTGCTGTTCTTGAAGGAGTTTTTACTATTTGAAGTCAGCTCTGTTTTAGAGTATGTACTAAAACTGATTGAAACATTGGTTTGAAAACCAAACTGAAATTTGGAGTTTGCAGAGGCCAGGAAGAAAGTCCATATAAACACATTACTTGGCACAATGTTCTCTAATTATGCAAAAAGAAGTCATTTATCATAGAGACAAACTGAAGTAAAATGGAAGCACTAAGTATCATTTATCATAAGTGCTTTGCTTCTTTATATTATAAAATATTAGGATGTATACATCAAATCCAGTGGAGAGCTCAATTGCTAATTACACAAGCTACTTATATGTGCCTTGAGTTATAAAGCTGCAGTTACCTAGTGGACATTGCCAGAGTTTATTGGTGAGAATAAAACTTGTATAGAGGCTTTGGCCAGATAAGGCACCATGAGCCAAGTCCCTTCATCCTTACTGTGGCTTTAACTAAAAATGATGTGGAGAACAGCCAGGAAGAGTCTCACCTGATAGTTCATGATTGCTGCTAGTCTTTCTTAGCAAGGAAGGTTATGGCGACAGCTGTCCAAAGGCCAACTGGACAATGGGACATATTGTTGGTGAAAGAAATCTGGGAAAAGAATTATAAAGAAGGTTGACATGTGCTGACCCTTCATGAAGGGGAATCTTTCCTGGTGAGGTAGAGAGCCAGAGGATGGCCCACTGGCAGAGGCAGGCAAGTGGCAAGAATGTGTTACACATGACTCTAGCATGGGTGGTATGGAAGGTTGTGTAAGATGCACTGGTGAACAGGAGCCCAAGAAAGGCCACTTTGTATATGGAACCATCCATAATGTCTCAGTGAAGGTTCAGACCAATTGTGCAGAACTGTATAAACTTTATTATCATCTAAGTATATAGCCAGAGCCAGGTTTGGGGATCTGTGAGAGCCTGACAGCCCCAGCCTCACTAGGTAGATGAGGATGGCAGGGGACATGCCCTGGGTCAGAGTAAAAGCAACTACAAACAGCTACCCAAGAAGAGGTGTCCAATGTCTGTGTCCCTCACTGAGGGAGCAGCAGGCAGGACTTTCCAATTAGAGCGATGGTCTCAAAGATGATGTAAAATTTAATATTAAACACAAGAAATGCAGAGCCGATCCAAGATGACAGAGGAAGTCACTGTCGGCTCTCTTACCTGCATTTTTAACATGGGAACAAGAGACTATATACATAAATGTATATGATTCTCCTCACAATGTGTGGTGTCCAAAAGTAAATGAAAATTAACTTTCAAAACAAGTACTTCTTAATATGTCATGATCTTTGTCTGTTACCTGTAAACATCTCAAAACCTGAAAGCAGCTCTCAATGAAACTTCCCTCTTCACTGACACACAGGTCCAAGCGCTATAGACCACAGCTGTGTTTTGATTTGAACCTCCTCATTGGAAAAATCAGATACCCTGCAAATCTAACCCATTCATTTCAGTTTACCTCTCAGCCATATCCTTAAGAAAAAACGCAAGATCCTGGTCCTGCTTTCATGTGTAGATATTTTGGTGATATTGGGATGTATTCTCCATTTCTTCTCTAGTTCTCAGTTATAATTTCATCATTGACTTGACAGTCACTATAAAGCCCTTAACATAATTAAATAAACAAAAGTTGCCACTAAAGTGTCCATTTTCATATCTTTTTAATAGCTAGAACTTACGTAATAGTACCTTTTATTTATTTTTATATTTCAGTACTAATTGGAGCTCTGGTTGGTACTGTCTGCTAAGTCCTCTTTATAAACACTAATACCTCCTTGCCATGAAGGGGCACTGCATGAGTAGTGCTTTCCCATCACAAAACATTATAATATATAAAAAATGCTAGATCTATTTTATTTTGCCAGACCCCTTTTTGTTTGAAGGTTCCAATTTCCTCAATGAGAAATAAGTATATTTCTCATTGGCTTTTCCTGTTCTTGTATCCATTCATCTGGAATACATCAAAAGCAGGGAAGGTCACGCGGTGTTGATGATCCTCCTGGTCAAGCTGCAGCTACAGTAGGCCATAGCCAACCATGAATAAGCAAAGAAATGACAGGGTGTCTAATTATATGCAAATCAGTAAGAAAATTATGATGAAATCATAATATTTGCAGTTTTCTTATTTCCTTTAATCTGTATCCAACAGAAATATTAATTTGATCCACTGTCAACTTTTAGCCTTTTCATACTATGCAATTTATTGAGCACTCACTACGAACCAGTATTATTTTTTACTGTATTATTTCAGTTAATCACCACAATAACAATATGCAATTAGTACTATCTCTACTTGATAGATATGGCAATGAGACTTGGAAAGGTCAAATAAATTTCCTAGGACACAAAATAAAACTGTAATTCTGTTTAGAGTTGAGGCCTGTAATTATAAAACCATGACCTTGTTCTGGGGAGAAAACACAGAAGAGAGTGTGTGCTGGAGGAGTGTGGGCATCTGAGTTTGGATCCTAAGCACTCAGACAAGAGCCAGGAGCAGCAGCACTGTATTCCAACACTTTGTAGAAGGGGAAGCATATCCCCAGGACTCTCTGGCCAGCCACTCTAGCTGAAAAGCAGAGCTCCGGGTTCAGTGAGAGACCATGTCTCAAAAAATAAGGTGGAGACAGAGGAGATAGAACATTGACTTCTGGCATAGGCAAGCACACCTACATACACAGATGTACACACCTATATGAACATGTATACATACATGCAACACACACACACACAGCACACATATACACTCACACAAAGGAAAAGAATACCCATGATCTTACTCACTCTTTGTCTCAATCATAGTTCAGAAAAGGAGCTTTATAGGAAGAAGTAATTCTGCAATTCTAAAACTTTTTAGACAGGTCTGTTGTGCCTTTGAACTTGGTTCATGGTATAATACATTATATATATGTATATATATATATATATATATATATATATATATATATATTACATAGCCTTTTGTTATATTTGTAATAAAGATACCATCTCAAATAAAAGAATTCAGGACTTAAAATACTAGCAGGGAGAGAACAGCTTAATTCCTCAGTGACTGACAGTCACTAACAGGGGACATCCATACACCTTTCTAGCAGCCTCACCATCATCTACATTAACCACATATGTACCTGAAGCCAACAGCTTTCATTTAAAAGTTTCCATAAATAAAAATTACATTCCTAGGGGAAAATAATCCTAAGGTAATTTTAAAATTAACAATACGAATTGCTCAAATGTTCCATTTTCTTCCATAATTGTGGAATATGAGAGACTCCATACATGTGTCACACACAACAACCATTAAAATAATGTAAGAGAGCCAAAAACACACAGGCGTTTTCATCTGCATTTACTCATGCCAAGAAATTCCTGTGAAGACTGAATTATTCAGCATCTACCTTTACCACATCTACCACGTGCCTGGCACAGCTCTGTCTGTCTTTGTGCCTCTCCAACTGAGAAACATCATACAATGCATGTCTCCCCGTGAGATTTTCTCCAGTTTACATTGCTAAGCATGCATGAAACTACTCTGGCAAACAAGGAACTTCTCAGGTACACAGCAGTGCCTTTAAACATCAGGGACTCCCAACTCCTCTGGTGACAATCCTTCCCTCTTAGCCAGAAAGATGAGTCCATTTGCAGACTCCCCTTTGATCCAATCCAGTAGGGGGAGGGAGAAGTTTGATGAAAAAATTTAAAAGGGGAAAAGAAGAAACAGAGACCTGAGACCCTGACCTCAAGAAAACAAGGACAAGTTTTTCATGGAAATGAGATTTGAGCTGGGAAATGACACTTTTGAAAACAGCACCCAAGAACTCATCAAAGAAACCATTATTTCAGAATTGAAAGAGTTCTCAGAGAATAATAATATTGGAAAAGTTACCATTCCCACCAAGGAAATATAAGATTAAAAAGCCCAAGGTTTATTTAAAAGTTCAAAGACCATTTATATGTTTATATGTTGTTTTGCGGAAATCTTCAGACTCAGAACTCCCACAGGGCCAGCAGCTTTATTGAACAGGATTTTCTCTTGTCTCACATCACCTTTACACTTCTCCAACTGATAGTTATGAGTTGCTCAAACTTTCACAACATTCACAGCCTTTTGACACAAAGAAGGGAGGGATCCCACAATCTATGTCAACACAGTTTATTGGAAATTAAAGAATGGTAATGGTTGAATGGTTCTTTGTGAAATATAAATTGATAGTTGATAGTTGCTCAGATTTAATACTTTGATCACTGAGTAATCTCATGCCTTGGCATGATAAAAAAGTAAAGGGGCTTTAGTATTGGGAAGAGAGTAAGAAGTCAAAGACATGTGAACTGCTTTTCTGCTCAAAGAGAAGGGGGAAATAAACAGGCCCTTGAGATAAGAAAGTTCCTCCGTGTATTTTATCTTCAAGTTTGTCAGGTGTCACAGGATAAATACAAAAGTTAACTTTCTAACTACACAAAGACACACATGTGTGTGCACGTGATGTGCCAAATGAGAGAATATGCTTAATCAGGTTGAATTCTTATACATTACTATTAGGATAAATGCAGTGTTTTTTCTTTCTTTTTTTTTCTGTGTGTGTGTGTGTGTGTGTGTGTGTGTGTGTGTGTTAAGCTTAGAGGAAAAGTTGATTGTACAGTACAAAGATATCTACCCACAAGATTAAAAAGTCATTTCCACTGCCACATTTACATGTAGCACCTTATTGTCCTTGTCAAACACAGACAAGAAGGCAGATTCCTGCCATCTGCCTGAGATACATGGTGCACTGCGTGCATATTCCCAGAGATGAAAAACCCATTGCTTCTGCATACATTAAGGCATCTAATAACTGTAACATCTTTTCTTGAATGTTAAACTCTAGCTTCTTTGAATTTCTTCTCATTTCTTCTAGTTCTGCCTCTTGGAAATGGTATGGTTAAGATATTTTCCTCTTGTCTCTAACAGCTTCCCAAGATGCTAAAGTCCCCTCTGAGCCCACTGTGACTCTTCTGGGTTGAGCACAGAGAAAAAAGTCAAGACCAATGGGACAAAGTATGGAGTAGGCCATTTGTTCCCACAACTTTGGATGTCATTCAGCTTGCAGTATTCTTCCTTTTCTCTTTTACTACCTTCTCTAGGCTACGGGGATGCTTAGAAATGCCTGCCTTCTTTTCCCAAACCAGAGCTTTTCTAGTTTTATTGCTGTTGTCGTTGTCCTTTTATTTCTGTTTCTGCTTCATCTCTATTGTAGTTGGAGAACATAAAGAACAGTTAATGCTCAGTCACTGAGCTACACCCACTGGGAAACATAATCTCTGTATTGCAATTCTTTGAAATTTATTTAGACTTGTCCTATGGCCAGTACATGGCTGTTTCCTTTTAATGTTCTCTCAGTACATAAAAAAAGCTATGTATTCTATACAATGGTGTGCATTTTTCAACGTTTTTAGTCATGCTATTTTTACTTTGTCTTCATTTCTAAATAATGTTGATTCTTTCAGTTCCTGGGAGAAATGTGCTAAAATCTTACCATAATTGTGCTTTGTTATTTTTACATTTATCTTTTATTTCATTTGTGATTAAATGCTTTTAAATTTAGAATTTCTATATTCCCTAAAACTGTTACTGTTAGTACTATTTCTGGTTTACTCATTAATGATTTTTCCCTTAAAGTCAATTTTATCCAATATTAAAATTGCAATGCTAAAGTTTTTCTGGTTAATATTTGTATAGTATTTTTTTTTCATCTCTTTTTCTTTGGCATCCATACATTTAGAGTTAAACTATGTTACTTGAAACAGTATTTATATGTTCTTTAATTAGCTGATTATTTAAAATTATTGTTATTATCATTACTGGATGTGTGTGAGGTGAGAAATATGATGTGAACATTGTGAAATCAGTTCTCCCCTTGCACCTTGACATGGATGCCAGAAATGGAGCTCCTTCCATCCGCTTTCTTAGGAAGCATTTTTTTGATTGCTGAACAATTCACCTGCTCAATTTCTGTTTTTGTAGAGACAGCATGTAGTCCACTCTAGTCATGATGCTTAATATGTGTAAAACCCAGAACAGCTATTCTGATACCTGCCTTCACAGCTCCTGCACATTTCAACTTCCTCCTCTTCCTCTTCCTCTTCCTCCTCCTTCTCCTCCTTCTCCTCCTCCTCCTCTTTTCCTTCTCCTTCTCCTTCTCCTTCTCCTCCTTCTCCTCCTCCTCCTCCTCCTCCTCCTCCTCCTCCTCCTCCTCCTCCTTCTTCTTCTTCTTCTTCTTCTTCTTCTTCTTCTTCTCCTGCTCCTTCTGCTCCTTCTGCTCCTTCTGCTGCTGCTGCTCCTTCTGCTCCTCCTCCTCCTCCCCCCCTCCTCCTCCTCTTCCTCCTTCTTCTTCTTCTCCTTCTTCTTCTTCTTCTTCTTCTTCTGCTCCTTCTGCTCCTTCTGCTGCTGCTGCTCCTTTTGCTCCTCCTCCTCCTTCTTCTGCTCCTTCTGCTGCTGCTCCTCCTTCTGCTCCTCCTCCTCCTCCTCCTCCTTCTTCTTCTTCTTCTGCTGCTGCTGTTTCTTCTTCTTCTTCTTCTTCTTCTTCTTCTTCTTCTTCTTCTTCTTCTTCCATTCCTCTGTCTTCTCTTTAAATTGACAAAATATTTTCTATGATTCTGTTTTCTCCTCAGTCAGATTTCTAGTTCCATGTTATTACTATTCCTTTATGTTTCCCCTGGGGATTGCTCAAACATGCATCCTGGCTTATCAAAATCCGATATAAATTAGAAGTTTTAACCTTTCCTGAGGATCTGAAAATACAGTAAAAATATTTAAGCTCCACTTATCCTTCTGTCAATCCACATACATTTTAAAATATTTTAAATATGTGAGGTATGTACGTGTTTGAATGCATTTATGTTTGTATGTGTTTGTGTTCATACGTGTGAATTTTCATATCTGAAAATGCAGGAGCCCCTGCCACCCAAGTGTGGAAAATTTTAGCTGTCAGCCCTTGCCTTCCATTTTGTTTTGAGAGTTTCTTATTGCTTACCTCTGTGAATGTCAGACAGATGTGCACTCTCCTATGGTCACACTGAGGGGACAGATGTGCACTCTCACCATGGTCATATTCAGAGGACAGATGTGCATACTCACTATGGTCACACTCAGAGGACAGATGTGCACACTCACCATGGTCACAGAGGGGACAGATGTGCACTCTCACCATGGTCACAGAGGGGACAGATGTGCACTGCTACATCTCGCTTTTATATGGGTTTAAGGGATCCTCTGGTCCACACATTTTCCTGGCAAGAGCTTTCTCCCCTGAGCATCTCCCCAGAATTCTCCACATATCTGTTTTAACATTTTATAAATCATGTGCATTCCCGTATATTTTAATTTTAAGTATCTTATGCCTCTGAAAACTAATTATTGTGTTTTCTATTGTAATTATTCTCTTCAATTTACCCACGTATCCATCCTCTACTCCTCTTTATTCTGAAGAATTCAGAATCTATAACAGAAACACAAAGAAGTAATTGCAACATTTTTTAGTCTAGCATCCCTAACCTTCATCTTACCTCTTTGTTATATTTGGAAGTCAGAAAAATGTATAAGGAACATTGTGTGTAAGTATCATATGATTTAATGAAGTGGGCAGGAAAGCATAATCAGTAAGGTATCATGCTCCAAAAGCAAGAGTCACAAAGACATACTTTTTTGGAGAAATGATGCCAAGTTACGCATACCATTTAATACAAAATCTGCTTAATGTCAAATGAACAAGAATACAATCAGTCGCATATAATTAGGAGGTCCCCAAGCCATGCTTGTTATAATGGGCATTACCATAGCCAGAGGCTTGTATGATGATTTGCCTAAAAGAAAAAGCCAGGAATGTGTTTGCTTTGGGATGGGGAGACTGAGTAATCCAGCTGTAAGACCTCCAAGCAGGAGACCAAAACTCAAGTCACATTACTTGTGGAGGACTCAGTAGGCTCAGGAAGTAGAGTTGATCTCCATTCAGCTTATCAGTCACAAGAATTTGATTTGGGGTCCAAGAAACAGCCAGTGCCAACATACCAGCAAAACACAACTGGATACAAATACATCCCTTCATCAGTAGGATCATAATTATTCCCAAGACTTTCCATTTTTTAAATGGATATGAAAAAATAATAACCAGTCTTATAGAATAAACTTGAATTGTCACACAAAAGGGCTTTCATTCCTAGTACTCAGCCACCCAAGAGTAAAGACTGATATTTCAAAATACAGTCATACTCCCCAAGGTTGCAGTTGGGTCACTGGGCACAGTTTCTCCTATTCTAGGGCATCTTCCCCAAACATACTTGGTGAGTTATTATGTTTGAGAAAGAAAAGAAAGAGTTCATCTGGGTGTGATACATTCACGCAGATGCCTGGAAATACCCCAATACCAAAATATTCATCTGTAAAAAATGTCACTTTAATGCTCTGAGTGCAATCAGCTGCCCTTTGCCGGTGCATGAAGAGCACTAAAGAATGAGTTCTTGAGCCTTTGTTTTCTTGCTGTTCTTCTGTTTCAGCCTGTGACTTATGGGCACGTCTACTTTGTGAATAATACAGATAAGCCACAGGTTAAGCATTCATGTGAACCAGGTGGTTTTCTTTCCACATTTATGAATGGTACACTGAATCCCATCTAATCAGCTTGTATTTGAAATCTATTGTTCCATAGGAAACTAGGTGAGCAAGGGTTCATCCTTATTGTTGAAGAAGCAACCCCGATACATGTGGCATGTTTTTTCACATGGGAACAACATATTACAAGATTGTATTAGAGCATGGTACAGTGCCAAGGATTTCCAGGACACTTGATTTGGTCACCTTCTGAAACAAAGATTAAACCACCAAGAGGGCTGAAAGCTGATTTTGATGGTGTTTTTATTTATCACTGAAGGCACACCAAATTGTTGTTTATGTTTTGCCAGGACTGATAAGAATCTAGAACTATAAATCTACTGCTGGCCATGATGATGACAGTTCTGCTCTGTTAGTAAATATCTCTTTTCTCCACCAGAACTGCTTAGTTTGGGTGAATTCTAGCTGAAGGGTGAAAAGCCAACTGGAACTGGGCATTTCGCCAGATAAATCTGATCCCAGCTCTGGAGAGGAAGCAAACAGGGAACTAGAAAGTCTTTGACAAAGATTGTTGATAAGTGGCTAAAGACTGGGGAGGGAGACAGAAAGCATAGAGACCTAGAAATCTAACTCTAAGCAAAAGGAAGACACAGGGAAGAACCCAGGTATGACATGATTAGCAATCCTCTAATCCTGAGAAAAATTAAAATACACATGACTGCAAGCCAACCTTTGCTACCCACAGTCATGGGAGAGAAGCCTGTAGAGAACTAAATCACAGAAGGAAAGCCTTGGATTTGAACCTCAGGGTTTTTGTAACACCAGGAAGTTCTGACTCTACATGTAACTAGCATCCTCCTTTCTTACCTGTTAACTGTAGACAACAGGATCATCTGTTTCTTGAGGCTCCCCGGAGTAAGTCAGAGGTTTCAGAAATCTGACTGCTTAATAATATCTTTCCATATAGCAAAGCGTTTATCTACTTTATGCCAATTTGTTTTAGAATTTTAATAAATGTCTACATAAAGCTATATTTAATAGTATACACTCTCCTCTAAGTAGATTTTAATCAGCAGCATTAATGGATGGTCAGGATTGGAATTACCAGCAGCCACCATTAGATAAGAGAGGTAGAACAACAATGCCCTCAGCTCTAAAAAAAAAAAAAAAAAAAAAAAAAAAAAAAAAAAAAACTACAATGATTTTGAAAAAAAAAAAAAAAAAAAAACAACTCTCCAAATCCCTAAGACTCTCAGTCATCCCCTCCTACTGAAAAAGTTCACTGATACCACAGCTCTAGATCACATGGCAGCAACAGAATCAGTCACTTCAACCCCCTTCCTCCTTTCAGCGTGCTGACTGCTAGCAAATCTGCAGTGCCTTCCTCAAAAGTAGTTGGGAGTCATTTCTTAAACTAAAGCGACACAAAGCCGAGAGCCAAAGTGGTACTCCTGAGCTCTTAGATTGCATGTCACCCTTGCCCATGAAACACACTGAAGTGACTCCACGTCGTGGTAAGTTATCAAATTATGGAAAGAACATTGCAGAGATTAAAATGTTGCATAAGAGAGAGGGAGCAACATGAGTCAGGGATTTGGAAACTCTGAGTCAGAATACAGAGAAGAAGCCAAAACCAGAGAACAAAGGCCTACACAGGGGCCTAGCAGACACCAGTGAATGGACACCATCCCTATGCTAGCCTGCAGACAATGTCAGATTCGCAGTGCCACTGACTGGGGAGCCTGCTAGAGAGCTCACCAAAGATTATACTAGATTATCTAAAGCAACTAAGGTTGTCAGTGTCAAGAAGCAGAACACCTACAATAGTATAAATCACAAAGAGGGAGATGTGGACACTTTTCTTTTAAATGAAGGAATCAATAAATAATGCCCTTAGTTATTCTCAATATATCAGAATGATTAAAAGTGTTGTAGAATTTTAGGAAGCATGTTCTATTGTTTTGTTCCTTGGTAATATTAACAATAGCCCATGGCTGCTTCATTAATAGCTGTTTGATATAGTGTTCAATACAAACCTCTAATCCCACATTGAAGTCTCTGAATTTTGCTAGTGACTTGAGCAAGCATTTTATGAGCATATTCTGCTGGACCTAGCACTGGGTTCCTCACACACAGCCCCTGCAGCTGTGGTAACTCCAGCTCCCTGCCATTCTTGGAAAAGTCACTGAGTCTCCTTCTGGTAGGATCTGCCTTCAAAAAGACAGCTTCTTTCCACTACCAGATCCTGTGTGTCATTGCGTTCACACAGCAGCTCAGGACCCACCTCCTCTGCAAAGCTTCCATTGCTGCTCACTCTGGGCAATGTGGTCTGAGAGTCCTCGGAACTCAAATGCTTTACTTTGTTTCCATGCAGAAGCAAATTGTTGATTCTGCTGTGCTCCTCAGGCCTACC
Organism: Peromyscus eremicus; assembly: GCF_949786415.1. Taxonomy (NCBI): domain Eukaryota; kingdom Metazoa; phylum Chordata; class Mammalia; order Rodentia; family Cricetidae; genus Peromyscus; species Peromyscus eremicus. Next base: position 2,728,447 of record NC_081426.1, on the reverse strand, counting down.
TATTACTCTGCCTTATGAATTTTACTTCCATAGTCTAAAGCACTGGTCCTACTTTCTGTAAAGCCTGAATACCAAGGTAATGATTCATTCATCCGTTAATTGGGTAAACATTTACTGAAAAACCCATTGCATTCCATGCACTACAGTAAGGGGGGGGGGGGCGGAGTGAGCTTAACTGTCAAGGACAAATGATAGAAAATTAAAAACAAAAACAAAAGTTCCTTTCCCCAGAGAATTTGTTCCTAGATTCTCAGGAAAACATGGCTGACCTGAGTCATTTTCCTGTTAAATACAGTAGAGTTTTGCCCACGCAGATGGCCTCCCAAACAGATGTAGGAAGTTAATTCTGCTCACAAACAACAGAGATTCCTGTAAAGGCAGTGATTGTGCTGCTCTGGCATACTGACATAATACTACACTGAGCCTTCTGATAACAGACAAGTAGAAAAGAAGCACAAAAGAGTTTAGAGATGTTTAATGGTTTGACATGACTTTGTGTGGGTGAATAAATAAGCAATAATGGGGTCTTCAAAATAATAGCATTATGGCATTTAAATAGACACTATAATTGAAGACAGTCCACAGAAATTCAGTCTGTTGATATTCTTCAGCATTAAATAAGCTGCTAAATGTGAGGGCTGGGGAGAATAAATAGTCTACACTATGGTTAGAAGAGCTACAAACAGGAATGCAGATGAAGCTGCCTCCTGGCTGTAGAGGTTCTGCTTTAACCATTTGTAAGTCCAGATTAAAGGAAAGTTTAATTCACCAGTTAATGCTCACTAGATAAAGTTCTATTGCAGCTTTTTTGTTTTGAGTAGAGAAAGGAAAACAATGTAGTTGGAGTGGCGGTAGTAGCACTTGGGGCTTTGCTTTTATTAAATTACTGTAACTCACCAAATATTTTTATTAAATAATTCTTTTCAAAAGCTAGCTAGAGCAGACTCTTAGAAAGGAGCCTTATAGGTTTGTATGTTTAAAACCTATTTCATGATACATTGATCCCAGTGGAAATGTTAGTCTATTTCTCAAAGACATTTCCAAACAAATGATGGGAAAGTAAGAAGGAACTTGCAGGACACCATAAACATGTTGGGGTGGAGGTGGTTTGCAAAGGGTGGTTGCAAAAAGAAAAGCCTCCCTGAGCAGTGCCAAGCCAGCAAGTCCTTGATCTCCTGCCAGCATGGACAGAGGGAACTTGCCACGGTTGGATCTACCAGGATGCTATCTCTCAGGGCTGTTATCACTGTGAATGTTGGCAGATGTTCCTCACATAAAACAATAGGAATTCTGCTGTCATTTCTGCATTAGTGAGCCATAAAGCTCCAAGGAATCCCCAGTAGAAAGGTTTTCATCAAGTGCAGGAAAGGGAGCAGATAACTTCACAGTAGGGTCGCTGCTCCAGGGCCTTTCACCTAGAAAGGTTGCTTTGTAGGAGATTGTAAAATAGCATCACAGTGATAGTGTTAATGTATTTCAGAATAACAAGAACAACAACAAAAAACTCATTAATGTTTAAAATCTGGTTCCAAGAATTATGTTTCAAAGAAAGCCTTACTAGGTTTTATTCAATGAGCAGCCATACATCACGGGAAATATCCTCATCCTCTTTCCCTCTTTATCTGGACAGAATATCTCTTATTGCTCCCACACCCAGCTAAGTAGAGAGGTTATCTCAGAACGACCCTCTTTATAAAATGAACAGCTTACTTTATGGCATTGTAGCCTAAGTGCAAAAATTCAATTCTCCTTGAAATCACAGAAAAATCAAAAGCAAAATAAAACAAAAGGCCACTCTGCTTTAGATGGAAAGTAGAAGGCACAGTTAATTCTCACTGCTGAGAACTGATTTCTTTTCATTGGTTTTCAGCCCACCACCCTGAGTCTACCACAGTGATGAGCTACGATCCCCTCCCCAGCAAGTCTATCTTGGTTCCATGTAGAAATAATCATCTAAAATTACACATTTTGTGATAATTTTATTAAAGCTTAGTCTTCCGATGTTAGAGAATAACAAAACTATGTCGCCTCCCCTCTTAAACCTAACTTCCTGATGGATATGTGATTTTTTGAATGACTGTGAAGGATATAGACAAGGCAAAATGAATTCCACCTCCAAGCAGCTGTAAATGGTCACACAAGTTCCTACCACACTTTTGTCAGGAACAAACTCTCTAAGTTATCTTCCTTTAGTAAATCCTCCTCTTTTCTAGAACTGTGACTTGCCTCCTACTGAAGACACACATAGCAATTTTTCCCAGAAGTAAAATGTCTTAGGAAACCATGTATTTTAACCTACACTAACATATCTCTCCTAGAAGAATATGATCAAATTGATGCTTTTCATTTTGAGTTTTGAAATGAAAACTTTATAGCATACATGTTATTTTACCATTTAAGAAAAAATGCCAAAAACAGCAACAAATAATATGTAATAGTAAGGTTTAAGAAATTCTGTCAAATTCAAAAGCATTTGCAGCAAAAGTAGGAATCATGCAATCTAATTTAATTCTCTCTCTCTTTGCATGTGAGTGTATACACATGCGTATGTTACTGGTGATCGAACCTCAGGCATTCCACACACAAAGAAAGTGCTCTGCCAATGAACTATATTCTAGTCTCGTTTTACTTACAGTTTTGAGACAGAGTCTAAGTTACCAAGGCTGGCCTTGAACTTCCTCTGTAGCCCAGGCTAGACATAAATTGGACATCCTCCTGCCTCAGCCTTCCAAGTAGCTGTTGTTTATTCTCATAGGTATATCCCTGTCTAATAAAAGTATAAAACTACTTTGGGGAAGGATTCATGCCTACTGGGAAAGCGATAGGTGATAGATAAAAGGAAGAAGATAAAGTAAGGCTTTAGCTTTAGCCTCAAGCAGCAAAATGGCTAAGATAGGCATGAGAATTATTAGGACCTCTTAAATCTCAAGTGTACATACTGGTAGTTCTGAAATTATTTTATAAGCATTTGAAATAATTTTTCATTTTAAATATCTCCAATATAACATATTATAATGCTTTTAGAGAATAAAGAAAAATTCAATTTAAGAAAAATAAAGTGGCAAATGAAGAGAGTCTCCATATCTTCACAAACAACTGAAATTCTTTCTGTATTGCATGTCTTTCCCAGATATTGATGAGTGCACCACAGGGACCCACAACTGTAGAGTGGACCAAGTGTGCATCAACTTACGTGGCACCTTCACATGCCAGTGTCTTCCGGGGTATCAGAAGCGAGGCGAGCAGTGTGTGGGTAAGTTCCTGGTGCAGTATGAACACTCCTGTCTTGAGAATCAAAACAAAGCCCTCCCACTGTAGTAGAGAATGATACCTAACAGCTGCTTCCTCTTCCAAGAGGAACCTTAAGGTTGAGCCAATCTTGAATACTAAAGTGCTGTAGACTAAGTGAAAGCAAAAATCTAGTCTGAATGGAACCATAAAGACAACTAAGAACTAAATTTTTAATTATGGGTTGTGCCACTAACATACTGGTGACAGAGGCTTCTTGTGCCACTGCACAGCAGAACATGGTGCACAGGATAGATGCTAAGATCAAATGCCCCTCTACCACTGTCATCTGAGTCTATGGTTACTTAAGTGCTCTGTTATCAACATGTTCATTTGTCTTGTGGAGATCACACTAGTTCCAACTCAGGAGCAGTGGTTAACACATGTGTGGTCTTGTGCCATATGGCTAGCTAGGATCAGACAGAGTTAGCAGAGTCTAAATCACTCGTTCTCAATCTTCCTAATACTGTGACCCTTTAATATAATTCCTCATGTTATAATGGCCCCCATCCATAACATTATTTTATTACTACTTCATAGCTGTAATTTTGCTACTGTTATGAATCATAATATTAATATATGATACACAGAATATCTGATATACAACCCCAAAGGAGTCATGACCCACGGGTTGAGAATCACTGGTCTAAAACCTCTTTACATTGCCATCTTTGATGGTGTTTAAAGTGCAAAATGAAGCTCTGTACCCGAGAGAGTCTGAGAGGACACCTCCTGGAGGGCTAGGGCCATGTCAGCTTGTGTCACTGCTGGGGCCACAGTCCCCACAAAGTGCCCAGTACATGTAGTAGATGATCTGCATACATTCTGAATGAATGAAAGAACACAGTTTGAGGAGGCCAGCTGGCATGCAGTGAAGTAGAACAGCACTCTGGCTCACTCAATCAAGAGGCCCAGAAGTCATGAACCTCTGTGATTGGCTCCTTCTGCCTGTCTGTTTACATACCTAACCTCTTACCACAGACCAGTGGAAAGGCCAGATTTTCTCTTAGGAGCAGAGAGACAGCCAGCCAGCAACTTCTACCTGAGAATGTGAGCTGTTGACATGAGTATGTCAGCACTCAGCTCTTTGTAGACCCTGGCTGGCTCTGCCTGCCATGGGCTGTGCCTAGGTGCTGGAATAGGTGCCCAGACTCAAGGAAGGACCAGGGTTTCTAATGCTGGAAGCTATGACACAAAACAAGAGTGCTGGAAAACTCCACAGATGCCAAAGCATCTCTTTGGGTTAGTTGGGAAAATAAACACTGAGGGCCTAAAAGTACAGTAGTAATACACTCCACTGCAGGATGAACTGAAGACAAAAGAACACAGAGAGACAGGCTTTACGGGGAAGCGGAAAGATGAACTCACATCTGATCATGTGCGTGCTGCTATTGCCCTCACCCACAAAGGTAGTTCTACATTCCTTGGTAGAACAAAGGGGTTTCTTCATCAGTTCTATTGCATCAACACCCTCCCTCCCAAAGACAGTTGCACCACAGCTTCTTCTCACTGCTTATGGTTCTGTACCATACATTTACACACATTTCTTTACAGAAAATTGAGAGACTCACCTACAAAACCTATTCCACTATCAAATCCCAACCTAGAGTCACCTCCCCCAGGAGCCATGATCTATCCAAATATAATTAGTCACTTCTTCCTCCTTCCAATTAAGATTAAGTAGACCTTTTCTGGAAATTTCCAATCTGTTGCAGTCTGGTACTTACGTAAAACATAATAAAAGTGTTGTGCTGTTTTCAATTGCCATGGCTAAATATATACTCTTGAGTTTCTATACTTGTTATGGATTGACCCAATCTACAGTCAGCAGGCCACTAAGAAGCTTGCTCTCTCTGTCCCTTGTATACCTTTTTATTATTGATTTTCACTCTGTGGAGTAACATGTTTATGCTTATATTCCATGCAGACAGATGCAGAATATATGTGCAGATATGATTATACAACCCTATTGCCAAGTGCAATGCTGTAAAATAAATGTCTACTAGTTGAAGAGAGAGGCACCATTGAGCTGAAAGCTGACTGTGTGCCAGGTACAGTTCTAGATGCTAAGAAATAGGATTAAGCAAAAAAATTTTACAGAATCATTACCCTGGAGGAGCTATTAGAAAAAATTCATACGTATTGACTAGCGACAGTGGCACCTGGCTATTACAGGAAGCACTATAAACAATAGCTCTTAATTAATGTAAGGTTCCTATTCATCAAATAATGTGATTGAGCACCTACAACACTAGTCCTTGCTCTTGAGCATTAAGCATATA